>NW_026652276.1:191268040-191566923 GCF_009828535.3 Hylobates moloch
GAGAGAGAGAGAGAGAGAGAGACAAGGTCTCACTCTGTCACCCAGGCTGGAGTGCAGTGGTGTGATCTAGGCTCACTGCAGCCTCCACCTCCCCAGTTCAAGGGATCCTCACGTCAGCCTCCCGAGTAGCTGGGACCACAGGCATGCACCACCATGCCCAGTTAATTTTTGTATTTTTCGTGGAGACCAGGTTTCTCCTCATTACCCAGTTTGGTCTCAAACTCCTAGACTCAAGCAGTTCTCCTGCCTGGGCTTCCCAAAGTCCTGGGATTACAGGCATGAGCCACCTGGCCCAGCCAGACCACAGGTATATTAACCATAGGTATAAATCACTGAATTCTACACTTGAGCACATGGCCCCAAGAGGAAATTGAAAGAAAGTAGGCATCCCTGGAGTTTTGTGGGCGTGCAGGTATTGGGTGGCTTTTTTGAGGATCTCCAGCTGTTGCTTCAAATATGAAATTAAGAGAAAACCTATTCAAGAGGGTTTCAGCAGGTATAAAGCAGCATATAGTCTGACTCAGCACTTAAAAAACACTCAGGTACGTATTTAACTAGACACATTATTTGCACACTGTTTTACCCTTTTCCTCTTACACACGCATTCAGCAATATTTCTGAGACATTTAGTAAGGACCTATTTTGTGCCAGGTATCACAATACATCTTATAATAACCCTGTGATAGGTGGGTGGGAATTATTATCAAACCTATTTTGCAGCAGCACAAGGTTTAAGAATTTGCCTGACACTCAGAATGACAGAGCTGAAATGTGGAATTATAATCAATCTTGACATCTTCCAGCAGTCCATGAATGTTATAAGACATAGATCAGCAAGATTATTAGGGTCAACTTTATACTCTCTTTCTGAATTAGAAAAACTTAACCTGGAAAATGTTCTTTTTTGAACACTTTTCATGAAAAATGTTATTCATACTGAACTGATGTTTGCACTATTTCATGATGAGAAATGTTCATTTAATTTAAGGTGTACCGAATATTAATTTACTGAGGTCTGAACAGAGAAGCACTGAATTGCGTCTTTCTAAATGAGAGAGATTGTGGTGTTCATTTGTCTAGTCCAACTATTTTATAATAAACCAGGCTCAGGGACGTTCAATAAAACATTGCATTCAAATTTACATAACTGCATTTCTCTTTTAACAATAAACAGTAATTTTCAAGGCATGAGAAAACTTCTGGACTTACAATCAAATGTAACATTTTAATTGTCAAATTCTTTTTATCTTTTTTCCAGCATTATTGAAATATGATTGATAAATAAAAATTGCATATATCGAAGGTATACAATCTGATGATTTGATAGGCATATACATTGTGAACTTACAACCACAGTCAAGCTAATTAATATATATCCATCACTTCACCTATTTACCCTTTTTTTGCTGGTGAGAACTTTTAAGATCTATTCTCTTAGCAAGTTTCAAGTATTCAATACATTATTATAAACTATAGTCACCATGCTATACATTAGATCTCCAGAACTTATTCATCTCATAAGAGAAAGTTTGTACCATTTGACAAACATTTCCTCATTATGATCCAGCAATCCCAATTCTGGTGTATATCCAAAGGAAATGAAATCAGCATCTCAAAGAGATATTTGTGCCCACATGTTCATTGAAGCACTAGTTACAATAGACAGGATATGGAAACAATCTGAGTGTCTGTGAGTGAAAGAATGAATGAATGACTGGAGAAAATGCAGTAAATATGCACAACGGAATATTACTCAGCTTTTAAAAATAAGGAAATCCTGCCATTGAAACAACATTGGTGAACCTCAAAGATATTATGCTAAGTAGAATAAACCAGACACAGACAGACAAATACCACATGGCCTTATTTATATGTGGAATCTTAAAAAATGGCAAACTCATAGAATCAGAGAGTAAAAAAAATTTTATATTATTGATATCTTCTTACTTCAATAAGATCTATAATCCACTCTATTTTTGCAATGCATTATCTGACTTCATATCCAGATATTTAAATATTAGTTTATTAATGATTCCTTAGCTAGTATAGACAATCTAAATATGTTCTCATTATTTAACAGTTATTTTAAAGACCTTATTTAAAGTATTAATAGTCTTTATTTATTTAATAGCATATTAAGCTTGGGGAAGTTTGTCTAAATTCTAAATCCATAATGATTTGACCAAATTCAGGTTTTCCTTTAAAATGCGAATTTAAGTGACAGCTCTGGAATGAAATGACTAGCTACACTTAAAATCTTTCAGTTGATTTGGAGAACCCCAAAGAAAGATAAATTGAAAAGATACACAGTAAAATCATTATGTTGACAACATGCCATCTTACAAGAGTTCATATGTAAAACATAGTCAACATAATCTTTTGAGCATCGTATTTTCATGAATATCCAAGTAATATCTCTTTTTAAATTTTTTTATTACTTTTTTTTAAGATTCAGGGTCTCCCTCTGTCAGGCTGAATTGCAATGATGCAATCATGGCTCACTGCAGCCTCAAACTCCTGGGTTCAAGTGATTCTCCCACTTCAGTCTCTCAAGTAGTGGTATACACCTGTATTTCCTGTAACCAGTAACAAGGTGTGTACCCAGTTACTTTTTTATTTTTTTTTCTAGAGACAAAGTGGTGTTATATTGCCCATGCTGATATTGAACTCCTAGCCTCAAGCAATCCTCCCACCTCAGCCTCCCAAAGTACTGGGATTATAGGCATAAGGCACCTCACCTGGCCAATACCTCTCACTGGATATAACTTTTTCATAATCATCAGATTTTTATCTATATACCAAATGTGGCCCTTGATTAATATAGAAAGGTCAAGCTGAGCCTAAGCTGGATTTTTTCATAGGTTCGCTTAGATTTTAAAATATATGGTTAACTATTGAGCCATCTGAATCCTTTGGGTCTATCACATAGGTCAAACTGTCTTAAAGAGAGAGAATTTGTTGTCTGATTTCTGATTGTTTTCATTAAAAAGCAGGAAAACAGTGTCAATAGGTTTTTGTGGCATTTAATTCTTTTTAAGCAGAAAATGAAAACTATCAAAAGTGAATATGAGGTAAGAAGAAAACCGAATATGAAGAAGACAAAGAGGTTGTGAAACATATACAATAGTTGTATCTATTCAAACAAGAAAGAAAGAGAAGTATAGAGGGAGGAAATCTGTTCGGTTAGTCCAATTCTATTTGGATGACATGGTTGGTGTTAAAAGCAGAATATAAAAAGTATGTTTGTCTCATACTTGTAAAAGTGTTCATTGAAGATTTAGCTACTTTATATCCAAAGGTTTTTTTATTTTTAGCAATATTAACTGAGAGGCAGGGTTCTCAACCATTTTTTAAACTGTAGTTGCTTTGAATAAGCAAAGAAATTTTATAAACTCTTAGGAATTTATATATACATTTTAGGGGGAGTTACCTAAGTCTTAAATGAAAATCAATCTTTTCTATGTATTCCCATCAAGTCAAAAAGATTTTTGTCCAGCTTTAATTGCCATATAAAAACAACAGATATATATTCCTTTTCAAAATAAAAGGGATATAATATTAATTATGCTTTTCAAACTGCACCTTCACCTTTTTCTTATATATATTTTGATAAACTCTCATATATTGGTATGAATGAAATCTTAGGTGCTGTTTAAGAACTGTATAACTCATAGAAATGGGATTTCTGAAAATATTGCCATTCAAAGTATCTTTTTAGTGGGTTAATATTTTTATAATTTGTCCATCGGATATTATTGGATTATTATTATCCAATAATAATTAACAATGACTCGTTAATAAACCAAGTCATTATATTTGGAGAAATACTTTTAAGTAGCTTTGTAAATATTAATAACATCATTTACCAAGGATCTACTGAGCACCTTGAGATGTGTGATGTAGATGCATTGACTACTAACAAAAAAACAAAATGAAAAGAATTAACCACTAATAGGATGTATTCCATGTTTAATTAATAACACCACACGGTCCATACCATGTTGTAGAAATACAGATATTATGTTCTGGATATACAACTACAGGTAAAGAGATAGAAGAGATCATAAATTATATAGCTGAATCAACTTAATAATATAGCCAACTGAGGAATCAAGAAATTGTATTAGTTGGGAAAAGTTCTAAAAGAGTCCTCTGAATTTTAGCACCAAAAAATATAACACTCAATAGGTAAATACAGATATATGAGGTTTAAAAAATCAACCTTTTTGCCTTTCACCAAACTGAGGGACAGCAAATAGATTATTATATTCAACCTGAAAATAGACACATGCAATATTCTTCATTATCATTCTTGGCTTTTTCGTGAGCGAAGCACTCAGCAAGTCTTTCACTCACTCTAGTCCTCAGACATCTTATCTGAGGAATAAATCTGGATGATCTTTTCTAGAGTTTTCTGCTTACCCTCTATATTATTCTGTACTTTCATGAAGGTGCCCAGAATTCAACCTTTTCACTTGCCAAGAATCTTAAAACTATAACAAAATATATCATCTAAACATTATCCACACTTCCCTAATTTTGCCATTGGATCTGAAGTGTTAATTCAAAATTTCACAAGTTATCCTTTCATTTTGTATATTAGCCTGACTCTATAGATGCAATTAAAAGTTCTTTATGGCCTTTATTTTGATCTGGGAATTGAGTCAATTGCTATCACTCCAACTTGGTGTATACTATATAAATAAATATACCGTATAAATATTTACTCAAATACCAGTTTTAAAGTGTTAACTCTGCCAAGTTAAATAGTTTTCTTCGTGCTTCTCAGTGATTTATAGTGTGTCTTATCTTTCTTATCTAAGTATCTATGAAAATGAAAAATAAATGGAGGGAAATATTTTTGAAATTATTATGATTAAATTATATAAGAGTGGAATATAGATTAGAAATGTTTTTCTCCTACATATAAAGTATTACAGAATGTTAGTATAGGAAATACTTGGGAAACTGTAACACAGTTAGGGACACCACTTAGCACATATCAACATATTTGTCTCCTCTATTCTATGCCTTCTTCCATTAAGGGTACCCCATACCTAGGTCCTGGTGCACATTAAGGGCCCATGACTGTTTGCTGAGTAAGTAAATAATCATCTCTGTCTCTTTTTTTATAGATATGGCTATTGAGGTAGAGAGAAATTACGTCATTTGCTATTTTGCAACAAAACCAAAATTAGAATCTAGGCCTTCTGACTCATACTGCAGTTGTACTTTTTACATTAAACATATATAAGAATTTTAACATTTGTTAGATATATAATAAAAAAGAACTTCTACATATGAGTGTTTTTGTCCAGTCAGGCTGCTATAACAAAATACCTTAGACTGAGTAACTTACAAAATTTCTCACAATAATGTAGGTTGGGAAGTTCAAGATCAAGGCAATGGCAGTGCGGAGTGAGGGTCCTCACAGACAGTGATTTCTAGTGGTGTACTCACATATGGAAGGGGCAAAGCAGTTCTTTGGGACCACTTTTATAAGAGCACAAAACCCATTCATCAGAGATCCATCCTCCCAACCTAATCATCATCTAAAAGACCCCACCTCCCAATACATCTTCTTAAGGATTAAAATTTCAACATATAAATTTTGGGGGAACACAAACATTGACTATAGCAATAATAATTTTCACTTAGAGACTGAAGACCTTTTGTAAACTCATTACTTCAATTGGAAATGTAACCAATGGCCCAGTAAAGTGGTCAGGGCTTAAACTGCCAGGTTGACTGCTTAGACCTCACTACGTGCTGCTTCTCTATCTTATGTACTCTGTGGAGATGCAGCCTACTTGTTTTGGTAGAGAGCCGTGAGTTCTAACAGAGTCTCTAAAATTCGGTAGTATTCTAGAATTCTATGTGACCTGGTGGATCTGTTCTAAAACCTAAGAACTGAAAAAGACTTAGAAGTCATCTTACCTAACATCTCACCTAACACATGAATTCTTTGTACAGCAACTCCTACACCAAGCATCCAGGTGTTACTGGAACTCCTCCAGATAATGTGTACTACCTCACAGGGCAGCTTGAAGGAAAGGAAGTCAGTTTTTGTTTTGCAAGGTGTTGGGTTGGTTTTTTTTTTTTCTCTTCTTTTCCCAACTTTGACAGTTAAAAATGGTGTATGTTTAAGTTGTACAACTTGATAATTTTTTATACATAAACATTGTGAAATACCCTCCATAATCAACCAAATTAATATACCCACCACCTCACCCAGTTACCACTGTGTGGGTAGGGGGGCGGGAGGGGTTGAAAGAGAGAAGATGAGAGTGCTTAATATCTACCCTAAGCTTTGAAACTAAAAGATATGCGTGACTATAGAAAATGTCCTGAACTTTTTTGATCCTCATATTCCTCATTTTTAAGTGTAGATACTAATACCTACCTCATAGATTATTATGAGGATCAGACAAAATAAATTATGTATAGCTCTCTCACACATCAGCACTCAAAATATACTCATTTTCCCCACAGACGCTTTAGCAATAAATTTGAATAACATTTGCTTCTTCTTAGATATATTAGTTTCCCTTTATTTCCTAAGCTCTGTTATAACAAATTATCACAAACAGAGTAACTTAAAACAACAGAAATTTATTCTCTCACAGTTCTGGAACCTGAAACTCCTAAATCAACATGTCAGCAAGGCCATGTACTCTCTGAAGTCTCTAGCCAGAGACTGTCCCTTGTGTCTTCCTAGCTTCTGGTGGTTGTCAACGATATCAGCATTCCTTGAAATGCTGACACATCATTCCACTCTTTGCCTCTGTCATCACGTTATTATCCCTGTGTGTTTGTCGCAAACTCAGAGCATCAAATTTAATTCTCTATTTGCTCATGTTGATGATTGAATTACATGGATGTGAAGGCTATTGTGCCCTTGAGACAAAGTTTAACAGTCCACTTACAGTTTTTTAATAGAAACTTCTAAGGAATGTTGATTCTGTCACAATGTAACAGCAGATATATATTTAGTTCAATGATTATCTACATATAAATATTTAAATAAAAAGGGATGGCATCAGTCATCTTTTATAATCCATAAGTTGGGTAATATAATGAAATCTTAGAATGGTTCATTTATTCTCAACTTGTGAACATTGTATTAGTATTTAAATTAATATTAGCAGAACAATTGAGTTAGGTGAAGTCTTTTCTTCATAGTAACCTGTAGCAAGTCAATCAATGTCACTTCAATTGCTGCAGTTGGACTCCCAATAGCATATAATTTTCACTGAGTGGTACTGGGTAAAATACACCTCAAATACTATAATCAATCCTAGGAGAGAACAAAATCAAGACTTATTTTGCAGACAAGATGTGATAACAAGAGTACTTCAAGCTTCCTGCATAGAAATATAGAAATTCATATAAATAGTAGAAGGACTACATTTTTATCATGAGCTATAACACTTTTACTTTGAATTGAAGACACACTGGGGTTGTATTTATGATATAAATATCATACAAGAAAATGAGAACTTTTTTGATTATCTAAAAAGAGAGTGAGGAAGACATCTAAAAAAAGTTAAATCTCTTTAAGTTTTCATTCTCTAAAATAAAAGAAACACTTTTATGTTCACAATTCTCTCTCTACAATGAGTTTATCAGGCCTGTAAAGCTACACTAATTTAATAGATACAGGTGGAATCATTCGCATGGTCATTTTCCCCAGTCTAAAATTCTCATTACTGTCTGTCACCTGAAACTACAATTGATTTCTCACTGTTCTTGCAGCTATAACCTTTCCCCTTTGGAGTCCAAGTTTCAGATTAACCTTCCTCTAGCATGGCTTTCATCATGCCATTCCTTTGAAGAAAAATCTGCTTGTACTCTCATCACATTCAAGTCATCCTTGCCTCATTCCAACACATCTGAAATCTGATCACAGCCAGTCTCTTCAGTTTTATTTCCCATGTCTTCCCCTCAAAACCAGACAATCCAGATTTTCCCTTCTCTAGAGACAGTCTACACATTCCAGTGTCTCTGCCTCTGCTCTGATTATGCTACATGAATTGACCTTTCCCCATCCAAACCTTTTTCAGACCCATTCAAACGTCCTTTCCTTCATGACGCTTATCTGATTCGACTCTCTTCCTTCCAACTCCTTCCAGCTACGAGTGTTATCTGTTACAGTGTTTAGCACATTCTGGTTTATCTTTAACTTTACTGCTTATATTTCTCCCTTACTGATCTTTCTAGTACAGTTCATAAGGAGAAGTCATGTTTGTATCACATTTGAATCATCCCCAGCAAGTAGTAGAACACCTACATGAATTAATTCAAATGAGTTTTTCATGTGATTTTTTTAAATGAAAATTCCATGGGAGATTACCATCTCAGAGAGAAAACTAATTTAAGACTCCTTCACAGATTATCAGATGAGGATGTGGAATCAAAGAAGTTTGAATTGTTATAAATGTATCTGCTCTCAGGAGGCAGATGAAGGGAAATTGTATATAGTAAGTTCTTAAATAAGTACTATTGGAAGTTTCTTTAAAATAAAACCTGTATGTTCACCTTCACTGAGTAATCATAGACCATATTTCTGTATCTTCCTTATATTCATTGTTTTCTTTGGCAGATGTTGCTATAAAATACAAATTGAAGTTGAGATTTGGAAAATTTTAGGTTTTTTTGATTGGTATCACAAGCTGACTTTCAGGGTGAAAAAAAAAAAAAAAGAAAGAATCTGCTTTAGATAACATTCCAAATAAGACAATATAAAAAGAAGTAAGAATAACCAATCTTTCTCCCATTACTTATTTGTGAGACATAGAGAAGAATCTAAAATAAAGCCAGAGTTAATGAAATGCTTTTAAAGCATATTGGAATGTTTGAATACAGTCCCTATAAAATACAAGTTGCACTTCTTGTCACCTGGCCATCACTCAAACACTTCTCATTTTGTTAAACTCTCTTTTCAGCTGAACCTCCTGATGATAGAAAATACAACTTTACATTCTGCCAGTGGAATTGCTTGGCACCAGAATTCTAGCTGGATATTCCCCTGTGGGAATCTCACTTTTTGTATGCATTGTTAAGCATTTTACTTTGTATTTAGATAAAGCTTTTATTTCATGACTGCTTCGTTTCTCTTCTTTATGAAATCCAGGTAGTGTAAATCAGCTCTTTTGACTTGTACATTTAATTAGAACAGCAGTTAAGAAAAGACATTAATAAAATCCTCCTTCTATTAAAATAGAGGTCAACAGTGGCATATTACTACTCCATAGATAATATAACCAAATTTAAAGTGGGGAGCCGTTTGGCAGATATTAGGCTTTGGAGAACAATCAAACTCCTATAAACTTCCTTGAAAAACATCTCATTATATAACAGAAAATGTAGACTGAAAAAGCATTTTTAGATTTAAACTAATTAGATTATGTCTTGATGTTTGCCACTATTACTCATAAAAATGGTTACCCATAAAAAAACTAATTGCTTTCTTCCTACTGCATCTTATACTATTTATTTGTTTGGAGGATTTTTTAAGGATTTTCTTTTGCTGTTTAGGTACATTTGGTTTCTCCTTAATTACTAGTAGCTGCCCAGGACATTCACATGAAGTCTCTGGCCTCAGGTCAGTGAGTTGCCAACCTACTATATTACCATCCTTGGAGCAAACACTGGGCAGTTTTAATTCACTCTAAGATCATAAGCGTGAAGTGACTACCAAAAAACAATCAAATTAACTGGAGAATAATGTCCAACCCTAAAGAGATAACATTCTCCTTTGGTCATATCCCAGCCTTGGTTTTGCACAGTTCTAGATACCATTTTTTGACTATTAATTCAATAAAGCACCATTGCTTAGCATTCCTTGTTTCCTATTACTCAGTTCTTCATTCCTGTTCCTTGGGCTCACTCCTCAAAATAATCAGCACCTAATTCTTTGTCTCAAGTTTTCTATTAGGAAGAACTATGCTAAGACAAATACTGAATATGCCACAAGGGGATATTGTGTACTGAACTTTATAATTTATCTTTCCATAAAGCTGTTTTTTTCTTCTGTTGAGACAGGATCTCCCTTTGTCTCTCAGGATGGAGTGCAGTGGTGCAATCATGGCTCACTGTAGCCTCGAACTCCTGGGCTCAAGCACTATTTTTTAAAAGACCGTCTCATCTCAGGGGTTCCAAAGAATACGTTAAGGGAAACAAAGAGCCAGAATGAGCTGTTCCAATACAGAATAAAATCCAATTCCTTGTTTTGACTCCTCACAAGAAAATGTGAGGCAGAAATATGACCTCTATAACCTGGTCCCGAGTTCTGTCTTCGAACTCAGACCTTAACCCTCTGTTTCCCACTTCTTTACTCCAGTATTTCTGTTCTTCTTTATCTTTAAACATGCCACACATGTTCCTACCTCTGAATTTTTCCCCTCCTGTTCCCTGGACTAGCAACAGATAATTGTCCGGATCATGGCATGACTCATTTTTTCACTTAATTCAGGTCTCCATCTAAATCTCACCTCAGCAGGAATGCCTACCACAGTATCTAAAATATCACCTCCAGTCACTTTCTTTTATACAGCTTTATTTTTCTTCAAAGCCCTTCTCACTATTTGAAAACACTCATCACACTCTTGTTTACGGGTTGCCTTCCCCCATTAGAATGCAAGCTTCAGAAGGGCAGAACTTCTGTTCACTGCCTATTACCAACACCTGGGAAAATCTGTGTGTCTTTGAAAATGTGTGTGTGCTCTTCCTCATTCAAATTTTTCTCATTTTTTTATAGAGCAGGGAAAATGCAATCCCAAACCATTTTGGTAAACACTGCTCTCTAATCCTTAGCAATTTCCTTAGCATACCTTACTGCCTTCACTTATCTTTCTTTGCCTCTTTGGTTTTTCCTCCTCACATTCACCTGGAGAATTCTCAGTCCCACTTCAACACTCAGATTCAGCATCATCTCTCCATGAAACCACCCCAATGGCCCACCCAGGTGGATGCTCTGCCCTGTGTGTCCTTTGCTCTGTGTGCTCACTTATCTTAAGGCATGTCACTTTGTACTATAAACGCTTGATTGGCGGGTGGCTCATGCCCATAGTCCCAGCACTTTGTGAGGTCGAGGTGGGTGGATCACCTGAGGTCGGGAGTTCGAGACCAGCCTGACCAACATGAAGAAACCCCCGTCTCTACTAAAAATACAAAATTAGCCGGGAGTGGTGGCACATGCCTGTAATCCCAGCTACTCAGGAGGCTGAGGCAGGAGAATCGCTTGAATCCAGGAGGCAGAGGTTGTGGTGAACCAAGATCATGCCATTGCACTCCAGTCTAAGGAACAAGAGTGAAACTCTGTCTCAAAAAAAAAAAAAAAAAAAAAAAAAAAACTTGATTATATGTCTGTGTCCCCTCCTGACTCTGAGTTCCTTGAGGACAATGACTCTGTCCCTTATCACCCACTACATCTTTAGTACTTATCAACCTGAACAAAGACACTAGAAAAAATTAATTCTCAATATGTTGGGTTTACTCAAGAATTAAGAAAAAGTATTGTAATCCAGACACCATTACTGGGCAAGTGTTCTTCCATACATGTCTTATCCGAATTACTGCAGTGCTAAAGAATGTCTAGTGGTAAATTTCACCAAAGCAGAAGATGTGTGAAGGACATGAAAGGGTTTCTTGAGGGATATTTTACAAGTCCTTGGAAACAGCTCTCATCTCAGATATGCATGAGCCTTCTCTCTTCGTGCCTTCCTGACCCTATTTTGTCTGAATCTGACAAAAGTGATTTCATCTTGGTATATGCAACTTTCACAGTACATAGAACAGTGCCTCCCTCAAATATTTTTCACCACCACCATCCTAGTCTGACACATTGCGTGCTGAGTGGAATATTTTTGAAGCTGCTATGTTTTCTTTCCTTACCAGACTTCCTAAGTTATGTCTCTGTCAAATGCGATCTGTCTCATAGGATCTTTAATGTTACAATTGTC
The DNA here is from genome assembly GCF_009828535.3 of Hylobates moloch. Taxonomy (NCBI): domain Eukaryota; kingdom Metazoa; phylum Chordata; class Mammalia; order Primates; family Hylobatidae; genus Hylobates; species Hylobates moloch. The sequence goes on from NW_026652276.1 coordinate 191,280,004, forward strand.
TTTTTTAAATTCTGTTTTCATACTTTAAGTAAAATGAGCTGTAAATAATACAGCTTATTAATGGATAGACTTAACAGCATTTTTATATGATTACTTTGTGCCACCTCTGGGGTTTCTTTATGGCAGGGACTGTACCAACTCAAAGAAGCTTGCAGTTTTGGAAGCTAGAAGCCCCTCCACTTTGCTCACTGCAGCCAGTACAGTCTTGTACAAATGTGAATCTGACAGGGTCACACACTCTTACTAACTACACTGCTTCCCTTCACAGGCTTTGCCAGTGCAATTCTCTTTCTGGAAATGCTCTTTCTTCCCTTGCTTCCTCCCTTGACACATCTCTACTGATTTTCCAATTTCACTCAGTAACTATTACCCCTCTATTATACACCTTTATAGCACCAACCACCTCTCTTTCAGGCATACTTCACATTTGTAATTTTACTTTGATCATATGATCAGTGTCTGTTTCTCCCTACGAGGTGAGCTCCCAAAGGAAAGACTGTTGTTTTTATTCCCCTAGCACAGGGCAAGGCACATATAAGTGGTCAATAAATATTCTTAGCATAAATGAATGAACACCCACACAAAACTGTGTGGGCATTCATAACCTAACCAAGTTTCCAATATACAATGTAAGGGTTGCTAAGGAAAAAGAACCCTTTTCAGTCAGCCCGAGAGGATTTTGGTTTCTAAAGTAGCCTTAAATTCTTACAGAGTTTAAAAAAGGAGTAGCTTTTTGAACCTGATCATTTTTAGAATGCTAGCCTAGGCTGTAAGTCAAAGGGAGAAAGCTTTATGTTCACAAACCGCAAGGGGTTAAGGGCACGATCCAGGGAACCTGGAAGAAAAGTCAGCCACTGAAGCATGAAAAACCAGGTGTAAAAGAACTTTCAATTCAGGTCCACTTGTTAGGAATTCTAAGTTTTACAGTCCTTGATCCTCCCTGTATCAGATTACTTTGTAACTCAATTGTTTCCTCAACTCAAAAGAACTTGATCTTACTTTTTTTTTTTTTTTCAGGTGTTGAGTGAACTGAAAGATAGAGAATAAAGAGATTAATTAAAGTGAGATAGCAATGGTCAAGTTCACTCTCTGCTGAGTGTATCACCCTCATCTTAAATCTTCTTAAACCACACGCAATTAATTTGAAAGCCTGAGGGCACTTGCATGGAAAGGATAATGGGCTGAATCTTTAAATGATATAAAGTTCTTAATCCAAAGTCTCTCTGCTTTATTGATTTATGTTAACACCTTACTGATTAATCTTGTGATGATTGAAGCTGTTTCTCTTCAGGGAAATCAAATTGACGGTTTGATCTATTCTATTTTTAGTCATTTTAAATTCTCAGTCACCACACAATTGATTGAATTGACTAAACTATAATCTAAATCTTAAAACTGCAGAAAATACCAGATTGGTCATGATGTAATCCAATAAATATTACAGAAGTCACTAGTTTCTATAACATTTTCTAAATATTTTTATAAGTAGTTGCAGACAAGACATATACAACTGTAGAAGACTGATTTGTAAATTATCCACGTGTACAACTATAAGAGACTGATCTGTAAACTATAGCATATCCATACAAGTGCTATTCGGATGCTACCTATAAAATAATGTTTTTAGAGACAAGTTAGCGACATTCTCACACAATAAGGAAAACAGCAGGTGGCAAAACTATATAAAAAATATAAATCCACTTTTTGTAGGAGAAAAAATATATAGGAAATATATATTTGTATATATTCCTGTGTATAAACACATGCAGGAAATACATATGTGAAAAGAGACTGTATATATGAAAACAGGAGATACATTTATTATGTATGTATGTTTATGTGGGTGTGTATATATTATGTATATGTATATTATGTATAATATATACACACCCACGCAAATATACATATTTTATATATATATGAAATATGAGGGAATGGTAAAGAGATAATTATAAAGGCATTTTTTTCTTTCATCTTCATACTTTTTCCTGTGTTTTCCAAGTAGCCTATACATTTTAATAATTAGAATAAATCAACATTTTAAAAAATTAGATTTATGGCTTTCAATGAAGAAAATCATCTTCAGAAGTTTCTCCTAATTTGGGGTAGTCTCGTTGTAGAGAAATAGGAAGAAAAAGATAAACCACCCACAATCTTCTGCCACTACTAAAATCGTCTCTCTCTCTCCATCTCCCACCACACACACAATGATGCTACTATAGGCTCAATGCCTTGACATCTAAAAGCTATGCTGTGTCACTATCTGTAACTGTAACACTCTAACCATGTATTTTTAGCTGCTGATAACCTAGAACTGATGCATCATTTGAAACTAGCAAAAAGCCCCTTTATTTTTTACTCCAAAGGCTTCTGGAAACCAAGACACTGTGGGACCTCCATTAATTGTGGATGAAGAAAAGGCATAGGAGAGAAAATTTAAAAAGACCTGTGTAGCTCCTCACGTAGCAAAGCCTACCTTATTGTGAAGCCTGCATCTGTGGAAGGGGATTTTCTACAAAGACCATCCTCCACAAGGATGGGAGAAGCCAGCCTATATGACGTGGCCTGGCACTGTGAGGGTTCACACAGAGAATCTTCTCACTCAGCCTCTTCCCAGGGCTGCAAACACTTTTACGGAATCCATGATGAATTAAAGAGAAAATTGAATTGATCCTGAGAACATTCTGCAGGGCAGGCTACAACATTTGCAGGGCCCAGAATAAAATGAAATTGTGGGTCTTCTTGTTCAAAACTAGAAAAAAAGTGCTATTAATGATGCTAAAGTATAAAGCTTTTCTTTTCTTTTCTTCCTTTTCCCTTGGTTTGTCATGGTGTTTTGTTTGCTGTTGAATGTCATTCAAATTTTTTTCCTTTTCCCTTGGTTTGTCATGGTGTTTTGTTCCTCCTTTTCTTTTCTTCCTTTTCCCTTGGTTTGTCATGCTGTTTTGTTTGCTGTTGAATGTCATTCAAATTTTTTTAAAAAATAAGTTTTCAATTATTAGCATGAATTTTACCATTCCTCTTTATATTGCATAATCCCTATTTCAAATACAAATATATGAGCATTCCAACTCATATGCATTTAGCTCACTAAGGAGTAGAGACAGAGTGATAGGGAAACTATAGGCTGCCCTATTTCCCATTCCTTTTGTGTCATTTTCAGGCTGTGTGGTTGTCTGATACAGGGAAGTAACTCCAGTAAATAAAGAAATGATAGGCTTCCTTCCTCATTCATGTGTCCTAGAGCACCATTTCCTTCTTTTTACATTTAAAGCAAATTCTGGCTTAAATAGAAAGCTTAGCATCTCAGGGCTATCAGTACACCTGCTTGCACAGTCATAGACATAACATGCTTACCTTGTACTCACCTAACATCCACACATTGTGGGCCCACCACAATTCTGTGCTCATGGGACATCATAAACACTGCATGCAAATACAGTAGCCAGAAAGGCAAGCATATATTTTGTGCTTATCTCCTCTGCCTACACATATGCTCCACTGTCCCATCAAACTTATCATACAAAACACAAGTTCAAAGATGAAACTGTTAAGAATGTCAAAATAACAGTGAGCATTAAATCAATTTCAGGGCCCTTCTGATCACAGGTCCTTTTTGTCTACACAGACTGCACATCTATGACCCAGCCCTGACATACTGCTTTGGTTCTTAGCCATAGTACTTTCAAGCCTCCTCAGCAGCCTGATGTCTACTTATCTAATTAATGAAATTAAGTTTCCCAGACCCAGGGACAAAGAGCAGGACATGTGCACCCTGAAATCTACAAAAAAATAAAGTGGAACAAACTCACCAAATAAGGAAGCTAACCATAATGATCTGATATTTACATGAGGTTATAACATTGACTATTCAGCAAAATCCTGCTTTACAATTCACAAATTAAGCCAGCAGTGGAAGAGTGATTAGAGAGCAGCAAAGAAGAAAAGTTTGCTCACTGATTATTTCAGATGCAGTTCCTGAGATTGACTGGGACACTAATTGGAGAATCATTAAATGCAAAGGTACAGTCTTACATATATCAATGGTCTGTTTTCTTTCTGGTTGACAGAAATGAACAATTCCAGGAATCATGCTGAACACTGTAATCTGATAATTAAGGAAGAGCTCAGTGGAGCAAGGAAAGGAAACAGGAAAATTTAATTTAAAAAGAAGCTGATGAAGAGCCAGGCACCAACTGACACAAAATTGTCCATTTAAGATGTTCTTAAAGAGAAACTGAAAATGCTCTTTATAAACAAGATTTAGTGGTATCAAAAGAGAGCAGCTTTTCTGTAAAATAATACCAATGTTGCCAAGGCAATGCATTTCTTAACCAAGCAAGTTAATATTGCTTCTGCCTACTGCTTGGCTTCAAAACAAGCAAGACCAGTCTTATACGATGATCAAATCCGGTGCACTTAAAGTGAATTGTGTACATGTACTCTGCAGCCATCCACATATATAAAGTGACTCTCATATCAATAAATTGGGAAAGCAAGATTAACCAGAAATTTTCTGCTGGACATTGATTTGGTATAATTTCTATAATTTAAAATTTCTACAATTTCTCAGTTTGGCCATTTTTCTAGTGCCTCAATCCTCCTCTAGCCTGAGGTCCCAATAAAAACCAGAGTTTATGGACGCTCTCCTAAAAAACTATCTTCACCTGAGCTGCATTCTGTTACTCAAGCATTCCGGTGTAATTCAATCTCCAATATTCACATGTGGGCCAATCTCCATTGGTCAAACGCCAACTGCTTGAGTTACAAATTGAACACCACCATATACCTCTAACTATATTTACATTGCTATTATCACCAGATTAGAACTCTGGATTCAGTTGGCCCAACTCTGAAATCTTTCCTGATGTTATAACTTGGACAACCCAGCTCGCAATTCTAAAATCATTCTTTATCAACTCCTGTGTTTTCCTCAGACCTGTAATCCACTAGTTAATGTCATTTAAAATTGGCTCATTCTCTTCTGTTGGCACCAAGTTGTTGAGAACTTAGCAAATCTCTGGCTTAAGTTTATCTGAGATGCTTAGTTTCGAGGTCACTCCAATGTGGCACCCCAGCATCTGTCATATAACCCTGTTCCTATCCCAAATCCTAACTCCGGAATTGGGGAGCACTCTCCTCTCTCATAAATACTTCTTGTGCAGTCAACTTCTGTGGCTTTCTATTCCACTGTAAATAGGAAGAGAAAAAATAGTACAACTGTAAGAACTGAGAATTATTAAGAAGGTTCTTTATCTCAAAACTTGTTCCAATCCAAGTGCCAAAACACTTACAATATTACATCATAATTAAACGCAATTCAGCATAAATTTCTTCAATCACTAACTAAAAAAACACCATGGATGACTCTACACATATTAAAGACAAATAAGGCATAGTTCCTGCCCTTGAGGAGCTGACAGTTCAGTTAGAAAGAAATAACATATATTAGACTATATTTTGGTTACTTTTATGTATGTGCATAATAGAAATATTTATGAAATGCTATGAAAATCTAGATTAAAGATAATTTTCTTTGGGTTAATCATTGCTGTCTTCCAGACATTATTTTATTCAAATTATTTCAAGAGGTAATATACCAGTCATTAGAGCTATCAAGACCCTCAACTCTCCTCCAAACTGTGTGGTAGAAGGTGATAAGAGTCCTGGGAAATATTAAGCAAAATAAGAGGCATTCATAAAATATTCATTAATGTATTCATTCATGCATTCAATATTTATAAATCACCAATTCTGTGACAAGTACTCTGCAAAATACCGTGCAGGGTGAGAAGTTCTATGAGGCATAGTAAACGTCTTCAAAGGTAACTCATGTTGTTTTCCTTGATGTTGAGAAACCAAGTTGAGACTTTTGTAATTTAGAGTTTAATAGCTAAAATTTTAATATTTCAGGACTTCATCCATATTCTATTGTACAACAAATTCTTACAGGTCCAAAAGAGTATTACACGTTTTATTCCATTGAGTCATCTATATTCCTGCTTGTTCCTCCTGTAGTTGCTCAGCTTCATTTCTCCAATAACGTTTTTTAAAAAAAAAGAAAAAAAACTTTGATTGCTTAGACCTGTATTTCACAAACAGGAGCTACAGCTGCTTACATCAGAAAGAATCACTTGTGTTACTTATAAAAATGCAGAAAATCTGACTCAGAATCTCTGAGGTTGAAGGCCAGAAATCTGCATTTTTAATAAGTGCACAAATGATTCTGATTAACAGTGAAGTTTGAGAGCTTCTATTCTGATACATCTTTACCTTTGCCTTATACTCTTGAGGACATAGGTCTTTCTATTTTTAAATACTCTTCTATCTCCTAGACTTCATATCTCAGCTCAGCTATCCCTTTGATAAAGAGACTTTCTCTAACCACCCACAATTAACCAGGTGTCACTTAATATTCGTCTTTTATAAAGCCCAGTTCCTTTCTATCAAATAACTGATAACATTATTATACATTTGCAGATATTCTGCTTGAAGCATAGTTCTGCCACTCTAAGCTGCATAAGGGCAGAGACCATATCTGTTTACTTTGCCATTATATATTATCTCTTAGCACAGGGCTTGGTACAGAGTAGACACCTAATAAATTATTCAGTGAATGAGATAAAAAAATGAATAGTAATTACCTTCACACACATGAAGATGGAACAAAAACACTATATAAAATAATATATAGAATATGTAACAAGTTAATATATGGTCAATTCTATACAAGTCATAAATGCTTTAAGAATTTAGGAGGAAAGAATCAACATGTGCTGGTGTGGTCAGTAAAGTCTTACAAGATGAAATGAAAGCTTAGCTGGGCCCTAGATAGTAATTAAAATCTGCAAAGAGTGAGAGAAAGACAGAATTCATAGACAAAAGTTCAGAGGCCAGAATCACAATGTCTCAGTTAAATTATCCCAAGATTTATTCCAAGTCAGCACATTCTGTTTATAGATAAATGTGGTAAGGAATTTTTTTATTTTGATTGATTTCCTTGTCCCTGGAGGAACAGTCCACAGAAAAGCAATATTCTAAGTTTCTCAGTGGGTTTATTAATCCCACCACCAATTCCTAGAAATAATAACTCTGTGAGATTCAAAGTATAAAGAGGTTAAAAGAGCATCAAAAATGATATCAGATATCCAATCAGACATTACAAAATATGGCAGAAGTGATGTAAATATTGAAACAAAATGTACATCCAACGTATCAGGGAATCAAATCAGAATGTAAAGAAGTTGATGCCTCTAATACAAATCAGTAATCTGGATATCAGTCTTCCCCAAAATTGAAAAATGTGAGCAGCCAGTCTACTTTTATTTCCATTCCCATTGTTTTCCTTTAAAAAGGCAAAGAAAAAAGGAATTTCTAAAAAACATTTTCAATTAAATGATCAGTCTACTAAACAGTCTCAACTTGAAGAGATGCAAATATAAAATGGTTTTCTTCTGTTTGTTACCAAACACATTTTATAAGTTCTCCCTTTACATAGCATTTATGTCACTTTCAGACATTAAAAGAAGTCTTGTGAGTTATCACTGTAAGTCCTTTCATACATACATACATATTATTTTTAACTAGGAAATTACTCAATTTTAGAAAAAAAGATCAATCAAAGTGCTCACAAAGCTTCTGCCATATTAAAATCAGTAAGTTGGTCTTGCCTTCCCTCTGTAACAGCCAGAACACTGATGGGAAGAGAGGATGTATAAAAATATATAAAACCACTGCTCTAGGGAATTGAACGCTATGATCTCTGACAGAAGGAAAACACATGAGATAGGCTTTTCAATCTTCCTGGGTTTTGGCCTGAAGGAACATCATGACCCACAGCACGTGGTGGGGAAACGGAGCGCAGCCTGGGGATCTCACTGAACTCACTAGGCAGAGATCAAGGTTTGGGTTTGCTGAGGCCACCAGAATTTGCCAGGCAAAATACAGAGAGGAATAACATACAGAGAGGGAGACTTCCAGAAACTTTCATGAGGTTTGGGGGGAGGTCCTAGAATCTGTTTCTAAATACTAAGCTGTCAAACATAGGATTGGATTTCAAAGGCCAAGCAAAGAGCCAAAAGAGAGCTATAAAATGAACAATTCCCAGAGATCAAACTGGACTGGAAGGCACTGAAGTATCAATCAGCCAGAATGGAGAAACCTCTTCAGAGCACTGTAGAAGTAAAGCTAAACTAATAAAGTATACCCTAGATAGAAATGAAAAATTCACCGAACGGACTTAATAGGAGGTTCGACAAGGCTAAAAAGAAATCAGTACATATGACCACATAGCAATAGAAAATATCCAAACTGAAGCACAGAGAGGAAATGACAAAAGGGGAAATAAACAAATCCATGGTGACCTTTGGGACAATTTTAAATGATCTAACATATGTGTACTTGAAATGATGAAAGGGATATCAGCACGAAAATACATGTGAAGGAATAATATCCAGAGACTTTCCATATTTTAAGAAAACTATAAACCTGCATATCCAAGAAATTCAGTCATTCAAAAGCAAGAAAAAAATGAAGTATGAAGTAAACTACATCAAGGTAGTATGGCATAATAAAAAAGAGCAAACCATAAAAGCAGTTACAGAAAAAAAAAAGGCACATTCCATGCACATGAAAAAAGACGAGAATGACTAGGGACTTGTTAAAAAATAATGCTAGCCAGAAGAAAATAGAACATCTTCAAAGTGCCATCAAAACAAACAAAAAATTGTTATCATAGAATTTAAAAATCAGCAAAAGAAATATTAAGAAAAAAGTCATTTTCAGACAAAAGCTGAAATATGTGTCACCTTCAAATATGCACTTCAAGGAATGCAAAAAATTTATTTGGAGAGAAAAAATAATGATTTCAAATGGAAATTTTGATTTGCATAGAGCATGAAGAGCTTCAAAAATGTTAATTATGTATGTGAACATAAATGACATATTATTCACATTTTAATCTATTTAAAAGATAAATAATGAAGAAATAGTAAACTATTACAGGATTATAATATATGTATAAATAAAAGGTATGACAACAATTACATAAAGGATGCAAGATGAAATTAGAAGTAAACTTTCTTAAGGTTCTTACAATATATGTGAAGTATTATTTTGAGATAGCTTCTAACAAGATGAAGAAGCTAACTGTAAATCCCAAAACAATTAATTTTTAAAAATGAAATAAAGGCCTGTAACATAGTTCAATGATGAATATAAAATGAAATGCAAAACCTACTCAATTAAAAAAAGGCAGGAAAATAGGGACAAAGGAGCAACAACAAAAGCAATGGTACAAATAGAAAATAAATATTATTGTACACTTAAACTCAGCTATGTCAAATTTTACTAAATATAAGTAGACCAAATGCACCAATTAAAAGGTATAAATTATTAGACTGGGTCAAAAGCAAGACCAAGATATGTGCCTGTCTACAAGAAATGTTTTTAAACACGAAGATATACGTAGATTAAAAGTAAAAGGGTGAACAAGGATATCCCACAAAAACACTAATCATAAGAAATCAAGAGTGGTTATATTAATGTCAGACAAAGACAGTTGTTTTTTGTTTTTGAAATTAAGAATCACGTTGTTGCCCAGGCTAGAGTGTGGTGGCGTGATCTCAGCTCACTGCAACTTCTGTCTCCCGGGTTCAACTGATTCTCGTGGCTCAGCCTCCCAAACAGCTGGCATTACAGGTATGCACCACCACGCCTAGCTAATTTTTATATTTTTAGTAGATACAGGTTATCACCATATTGGCCAGGCTGGTCTCGAACTCCTGACCTCACATGATCCACCTGCCTCGGCCTCCCAAAGTGCTGGGATTACAGGCATGAGTCACTGCTCCTAGCTAAAAGAAACATTTTAGAACAAAAAAATTTACCAGGAATAAAAAGAGAAATTCCATAGCAATAAAAAGGGTAGGCAGTTTAGCAAGAGGACATAATTTGTACCATTTCTGAATGGAAATTTAAACACTTTTTCTCTCAGTAATTGTTAGAAATACTAAATTTTAAAAATCATTAAATACAAAGAAGAATTGAATCACACTTTTAAGTAATGTGACCTAATTGGCATTCACAGAATATCTTTTCCCAACAATAGTTCAAATACGTATGTAACATTCACCAAGATAGGTCGATCATCTTCTGGACCATAAAAGCAGTTTCAATAAATAAAAAGACTAAAACTCACACAGAACAGGTTCTCAAGGTATGATATAATTAAGTGAAAAATCAATGTTTGTATTTTCATGGAATAGTGCCAAATACTTTGAAAATTAACAGTGTTCTTCTAAATGACCCAGGGGTCAAAGAAGAATTCATAGTTAGAGGATATAAATAAAGCAATCCTTAGAGGGAAACCTTTAAATATTTCCATCTAAAGTAAAAAAGGTCTAAAATCAATTATCTAAGCTTTAATCCTGAAAAGCTTAGAAAGGAGCAAATTAAGAAAATAAAAATTAAAAAAATAATAATAATAACGGAAAATTAATGAAGTTTATTATTTAGAAAAATCATTAAAACTGATAAACTTCTAACTAGATAAATCAAGAAGAAATAAGGAAAGCACAAATGACCCATGGCTGTAACAAAAGGTGGCATATCACTATGGATTTTACAGACATTAAATATTAGGGGAACATTTTGAACAACTTTATGCCAGGTTAGCATAATAAATAAATTCCTTGAAAGATATAATTATCAAAATTGAAACATGAAGATATCAAAGATGTGAATAGCCACATACATATTAAAAAGTTGACAGAATAGTTAAAATCTTTCCCATAAAGACACTTCAGATTCACAGTTTCACATGTAGTCTATCAAAAATTTGAAGAAAAATATAATAACAATCCTATACAAATTATTTCAGAGAACAGAGGAGAATGGAACACTTCCCAAATACTTTCATGATGTTAGAATTACTCTAATACCAAAACCAGACAAGAACATTACAAAAAAAGAAAATTACAAACCAGTCAGTGCCCTTTTGAAAACATCAAATCGACTGCACAATATATAAAAAAGATACTATATCATGACAAAGTGGCATTTGTTTCAAGAATTGAAAGATGTCTTAACAATTAAAAATTAATATTTTCCCCACATTAACAAAATAAAATGGGAAAATATGATGATCTTCATAAATGTATTTCTCCGTACTTAACACCCATTTATATAAATTTGGTATTAATAGCAAACTAAGAACGAAATAAAACTCCCTCAACTTGACACAGGGCATCTATGAAAAGCCTGTAGTTATAGCAAACTTAATAGTGAAAGACTGAATGATTTTCCCCTAAGATTGAGAACAAGGCAATTTAAGTTTGTTCTCACCACTTTTATTCCCCATTCTACTGGTGGTTCTAGTAAATATAATTAAGCAAGAAGAGAAAAAAAATAAAAGCATATGAAATGGAAAGTGAAGAAAAAACTGTCATTAATCTCAGACAACAGGGTTGTTTATGTACAAAGAAAACCATAAAACAGGTACTAAAACTAAACGAATTTACCAAGGTTTTAGTAAACAAATCCAAGAAGCAATTGCAACTCTATATGCTGGAAAATAAAATTTTTATTATTTCCTATCGCATTCAGAAACATGAAAATATTTACAGATAATTTTTAAATGCCCAAGACCTCTACACTGAAAACCATTTGAGACCACTGTGAAACCCCGTCTCTACTAAAAATACAAAAAATTAGCCGGGCGTGGTGGCGGGCACCTGTAGTCCCAGCTACTCGGAGAGGCTGAGGCAGGAGAATGGCGTGAACCTGGGAGGCGGAGCTTGCAGTGAGCCGAGATCGCGCCACTGCACTCCAGCCTGGGTGACAGAGCGAGACTCCATCTCAAAAAAAAAAAAAAAAAAAAAAAAAAAGAAAACCAGAAAACATTGCTGAGATGTACTAAATGAGAACTAAATAAATGAAAAGACATACCAATGTATTGGATCAGCATTGTTAAGACTCAACATTGTTAAGAAGTCAATTCTAAATAAAACACAAACGGCTTTTAAAGAAATTGACAAGCTGGCTTCATAATTTATAAGGAAATCAAAATGACGTAGAACAGTCCAAACATTTTGGAAAAGAAGAATACATTTATGCTACCTGCTTTAAAAACTGAAGAGGATTTGTACCATCTGATTTCAAGACTTATCAAGAAAATATGGCAATGGCATAAGGATTTTTATATTCATCGTTGGAACAAAACAAAGTTCAGAAATATACCTAAACAGCATCCCATTCAACAACAGTTCCAAGGTAATTCAATGGGAAAAGTCTAGTCTTGTCAACAAATGATTCTGGAATGAGCCATTCTAAGCATTAATTCAAAATAAATCACACACCTAAAATTGTAAAGCTATAAAGACTTTGGAAGAACATATAGGCATAAGGTAGGCAAACAATTATTAGAACTTATAAAGTACAATGAAAAAATGATAAATTGGGATTAATCAAAGTTAAAACCTCCATTCCTCAAAATACAACAGTAAGGAAGTGAAAAAACATTCGCAATACATATATCTGATAATGGACTTGTATACAGAATATTTTAAAAACTCTCACAGCTCAAAAGTAAGTCAATCCAATTCAAAAATAGAGAAAAGATTTGAACAGATTATCATATCACATGAAAATATTTGAATGGGTAATAAGAACATGAAATGGTACCCAACATGATTAGTCATCAAGGACATGCAAATTAAAACCACCCAAAGATACTATTAACATGGCGAAATGCTAAAATTTTAGAGATTAATGGTATCTATCAAATGTTACAAAGAACGTGGAACAACTATAACTTTCATGTATTGCTGGTTGATGTATAAACTCGCACACCATTTTTGGCAAATATTTCGACAGTTTTTTATAAAGTTAACCATACACATGACATACAATATTGCTGTTTCAGTATATTTACACAGATAAATGAAAGTATATGTTCACAAAACACTTGTATATGAATATTTATGGAAACTTTATTCATAATTGCCCCAAACTGGAAACAACACAAATATCTATCACTAGGTAAATTATTAAATATATTGTGGTATATCTATTCAAAAGACTTCTGTTCAGCAATAGAATGGAATAAATACTAACGTAGGCAACAACATTGATGAAGCTGAAAAACATTACGCTAAGCAAAAAAGACAGATACAAGAAAACACGCACTGCATGATTCCATTTAAATGAAATTTTTGAAGAGAAAAAAAAAAAAAAAAAAACCTATATTGTCAGAAAGCAAATCAACAGTTGCCCAGGATCTGTAGTAGAGTGAGATTTACTACAAAAACAGATGAGGAAATTTGGAGGATAATGGAAATATTACACATATTGATTGTGGGGGAGATTATTTGGGTGTATGCATTTAGGAAAACTCATCAAATTGTATATTTAACACGATGTATTTGTCGTAGATAAGATTTACTTTCATAAAGTTGAATTTTTTAAGCCTCTTAATAACCCCCACAGCACAGCACTCTCCTCCTAGGTAAAGGACTCACTGTTTTAACATATCTTTCTTTAACCAATCTTTCTCTAGTTTTGTCTCCTGGTTATAAGCTAGATCGCATGGCGAGTGACTTTCTCAGAAAAGTTTTTTGCCCTTTAATCAATCCTTGAAGAAATATCTGGCAGCAAGTTTATGTTTTCTACAGATGTACTTATCTTCGTCCTTCGTTTGGGAATTTACCTTACTTCTCTTTTATGCATATTTAAACTTATTTTTTAAACATACACCTTGGTATACTTTGTTTAGGAATTCTTTCTAGCCATGATCTAGAGGAGGAATCTTAATAATTAGGAGGCATCATTCGCACCCCTGCAATGGCAGCTGTCAGTTGGGTAGCTTATCCAAGAGGGCCAAATCAAGCTCATTGAGAAAGTTAAGTGAATCTGGCTACCTAGAAGAGTTTAAGGAAGCTGTCAAGCTTTCTAAATCAAATCACTCACTCTTGGGCAGCATAGGTATGGTAAATCCCTCTGATAAAGAAGAGATCAAGGACTTATGCTGGTGAGTGGAGGCTACCAAGAGAACCAGAGCCTAGACAGCCTTAAGGGGACATAATGCCGAAGTCAGCACGGCTAGCCAGAATGGAGAGTTTGTACAGTGTCATTCTTCTCAAACATTTTTACAGAAGTAAAACAGAGCTCAAAGAAGTCTTACACAAGTATAAAAGGCTCTTGATTTATTTTAAAAGTAATTGTGGGCTGAGCACGGTGGCTCACGTCTGTAATCCCAGCAATTTGGGAGACTGAGGTGGGCGGATCACTTGAGGCGAGGAATTCCAGCCCAGCCTTGGCAACATGGTGAAACATGTCTCTACTAAAAATAAAAAAATTAGCTGGGCATGGTGACGCATGACTGTAATACCAGCTACTTGGGTGACTGAGGCACAAGAATCGCTTGAACACAGGAGGTGGAGGTTGCAGTGAGCCGAGTGAGACGAGATGGCGCCACTGCATTTCAGGCTGGGTGACAGAGCAAGACTGTCTCAGAAAGTAAAAAAAAAAAAAAAAAAAAAAATTAAAAAAAAGTCATTATAAAAAAGGGAATGATGTGTATTAATGTAAAAATGATTTTTTGATTTTTGTTATTGAATAAAAATGACAGTCCAAGAAGATGCACCATGCTTATCCTGTGGCTTTATGTACTTACTGGTACAGCACCAGATATGTCATGAATACACATACCATGCTCATGGGTTTTTCAAAACCTATATGTAACAGTATGAAGACGAAATGGCTTAGCCCACAGCTAATGAAAATTATTAAGGATTTGATGAAGGTTTTAAAAGTTTTAGAGAGACTTATCTAGTAGAAGGGTGGATGAGAGGGGGAAAAAGTGAGATAAGGGAGATCAAGTAGGAAACTATTGCATTACTTCAGCCAAAACGGGAAAGTCCTTCGCTAATATTATTTCTCGAAAATTTGAAAAAGTCTTCCACAGAACAATTTGGGTACCAAGAAAAGACTCACAGATTGTATTGTTGGCTATAGGCAGACGTTGCACCATAGGGGCTGTGAAATGTTCCCTTTTTCTTCCATCTTGAAGAGGAATGCTCACAGGAATCCCTGACAAAGACAAATGGAAATATGTGAACATCTCTGAAAAGCTAAAAATGTGACTCCCTTTCCACTGGTATTTGAAAATAGATGTTTAATATTTATTTAGTGGTGGCAGTGAGAAAAAAATTTTCTTTTAATAAATATCGCAAAGTTCCATTTAAATTTAAAATAAGTAATTTATTATATGCATTGAACGTAGAATAGCATTTTAAATATTTGAATTGTCATCAGATTGCAATTTTTCAAAGCAGATAGCATCTTAAGGGGCAGAATAAAGATACTTAAATTGGTAAATACCATAATGCCAGGCAATATTCAGCTTCAAATTTTGAGCTAACTGTAATTATCAAGGAACTGGCCTCAGGGTTTGGGGAGCACACTATAGTTGTATAGTGTAACCTGCAAGAAGAGTCACAAAAGTACTCCTTAAAGATACATTGGCACCAGTGAGAATGATTTTTCCCTTGTTTGTTCACTTAAAGATGATAACTTTCTTAGGAGTAAAACTGTCCGCTATGGAAATCTGAATTAATTGGCAGCATTTTTAAATTATTTCTCTAATGTTTAAGAGCATGTCTTAAAATGGCTACTTGATTGCATCACATCTCCAACTGTCCCAAGTTTGAGCATCCATTTGGTCCATTGTGTTGGGGCAAACAGTTCAGTGTGAAAAGAAGTTAAAGCCCTTCTGCCTATAACATCTTTCTTATTAGTCTCTTTTAAACTTTTTTGTCTGTTTGTTTTTGTATTTTTTGGCTTGTTCTTAGGTTCTTTCCCTGCCCTTGTAGGTCACTCCAATGGAAGGATAACAGAGAGCTGGAGTACAGTCTACAGAAAGGGAAGCATCATAAAATGTATTTAAACTCGACTTCAGTTCTTGCCAGAAGCTCCTCCTGGCTCTCCCATCATGGAATCCACTGGTTCTCAAACTTTAGTGTGCATCAGAATCACCCGGAGGGATTGTTAAAATACTGATTTCTGAGCTTCTTCCCCAGAGTTTCTGATTCAGTAAGTCTGATGTGGAGTGGGAGCTTTTGTGTTTTTAACAAGTTCCCAGGTGATACTGATGTTGCTGGTAAGGGACCACACTTTGAGAACCAATAATTAACCAACTCATTAGAATTAGATTTCCACAGAGAAATTTGGAGTCAAAATACAAAATATTTGTAAGTTTTTGTTTTGTTTTGTTTTTCCGGCCCTTCTCCTTTGTAATTCTCCTTTTCTTATAAACCTGCAGTGGTGGTAGGATGCTGGTTGAAGAATCATGTAAGAGTTCCAGACAGTGCTTTATATCTTTGAGCCTTGGAGACATGAGCAACGTTAGGCAATGTGGGTTTTTTGACTCCCCTCATAATAATAATACCTATTATTATTATACAGTATATGTAACATAATACATAATTATTATAATCACTCCTTAACTTCTAAGACATAACATTTGCAGTTGATCATTTTTTTTATTTATTTTTGAGACAGAGTCTCACCCTGTCGCCCAGGCTGGAGTGCAGTGGCTCACTGCAACTTCCGCCTCCCGGGTTCAAGCAATTCTTGTACCTCAGCCTCCTGAGTAACTGGGACTACAGGCATGCACTACCACACCAGGCTAATTTTGTATTTTCAGTAGAGATGAGTTTTGCCATGTTGCTCAGGCTGGTCTTAAACTCCTGGCCTCAAGTGATCCTCCTGCCTCAGCCTCCCAAAGTGTTGGGATTACAGGCGTGAGGCACAGTACCTAGCCATATTGTTTTGTTTATTGTTTACTTCTATGAGGGTTAAGAAGTTGGAATCAGTGATTCCCTTAAGCTCCGTAGAGGAAGAATTCAGTGAACATGGACAAACCTTACATTCTGCCTTGTACAGCAAGAACATCATCAAGATACATTCAGAACAACTTTTGTGCAATTTATACAGGAATAGCTGTCATCATCAGATAAGTATCTAAATGAAAAACAGGAGTTTAATGATATTAACATATTAAAAAGCATAGAGAAAATGAGAAATGAGTCCAAGAAAAATAACTTTAGTCCACAACTGTACACAATATAAACTGGGTGGGGGGAGCCTATTTAGAGAAAGTACATCGATTTGATTCATCAGCTTTAGAAGGCAAATAAGTATGTAAAAATAGAAAACTGTGGAAGATTAAAAAATGTAGAGATTTTAAGAAAAATATAGGAGAAGTTAAGCAAAAGAAAAAGTCCTTTGCAAACAACGTCACTACAAAAGGATGATTTTTTGAAGATTAAGACTCAACCCAATCCTGAGTTAGTATCAGTGCAGAATCAACCCAATCCTGATATTTACCTCCTACATTTCTACCTACTAAGGAGTGATGATTTGAATTATAATCTTAAGTACTATGAGATGCTCACTTATAAAAGAAGGATGAGATTACCTTTGTTATATTTTACTAAGCTTAAGTGAATATTAAACTTAGAAAATCATTCTACATACTTTCAGAGCGATTTACATAACCAGAATTGAACCAAAAGAATATTCTGCTTAACCCATCATTAATCAGACAGGAAGGACATAGAAAGTAGTTCAGAGAGAAGTTACTGAACTCAGACTTCCTGGATGCTTATACACTACCCACTTACTTACAGTTTAATCTAAGACTCAACTTACACATCTCTAAAGTGGAGCTAACAAGTTAGCACCAACTTCAAAATTTTGTTGGAAGATTTAAATTAGATAATTTTTGTGAAATTCTTATGCTGTGGGCACGTGGGGAGAGGTCAATAAATATCAGCTGTTCTATTGTTACTAGTAGTAAGTGTCATATTATTGTGGTTAATAAGTGTCTTAGTTTTCTATTGCTGCAGTAGCAAATTACCACAAATTTGGTGGCTTTAAATAACACAGATTTATTATTTATTATCTGCTTGTCTCTTCCACTTATAAAGACTCTTGTGATTTCATTTTAGGCTCTATCTTACCAAGTAGAAAAATTCCACACAGCATTGCCTCTGACCAAGGCACTCACTCACTTTACAGCCAAAGAAGTGTGGCAGTGGGCTCACGCTCATGGAATTCACTGGTCTTACCATGTTTCCCAACAACCTGAAGCAGCTGGATTGCTAGAACTATGGAACTGCCTTTTGAAGTCACAATTACAACACCAACTAGGTGACAATACTTTGGAGGGCTGTGGTAGAGTTCTCCAGAAGGCTGTGGATGCTCTGAATCAGCGTCCAATACGTGGTACTTTTTCTCCCATAGCCAGGATTCATAGGCCCAGGAACCAAGGGATGGAAGTGAAAGTGGCACCAGTGACCATCATCCCCAGTGACCTACTAGCAAAATTTTTGCTTCTGGTTCTCCTAACATTATGTTCTGCCAGCCTAGAGGTCTTAGTTCCAGAAGGAGGAATGCTGCCACCAGGAGACACAACAATGATTCCATTAAGCTGGAAGTTAAGATTGCCACCTGGCCACTTTGGGCTCCTCCTACCTCTAAGTCAACAGGCTAAGAAGGGAGTTACAGTGTTGGCTGGGGTGATTCACCCGGACTATGAAGATGAAATCAGTCTACTACTCCACAATGGAAGTAAAGAAGAGTACATGTGGAATACTGGAGATCCCTTAGGGTGTCTCTTAGTATTACCATGTCCTGTGATTAAGGTCAATGGGAAACTACAACAACCCAATCCATGTAGAACTACAAATGGCCCAGACACTTCAACAGGGAAGATTTGGGTCAATCCACCGGGTAAAAAACCATGACCAGCTGAGGTGCTTGCTGAAGGCAAAGAGAATACAGAACGGGTAGTAGTGGAAGGTATTAATCAATACCAGCTACAACCACGTGACCAGTTGCAGAAACAAGGACTATAATTGTCTCGAGCATTTTCTCCTTATTTTGTTAAGAACATGTTTGTGCCTGTATACACTTGCATAAGAAAATATCTTCCTTTTATTTCTTTTCTCTTTCCTTTATCACGTGACATAAGATTTATTGACTTCATATCAGCATTTAAGTGTTGTTAACTTTATGTAATAGCATTTAGGTTAAGGATTAGTGAGCTTCCAGTTGTATGAAGGATAGCTGTATTATGTTAGGTGTAATTATGACCTTATTATTGTCTTCATTTGGAGATTAAGTATGATTTCAAGAGATGTGTATGGGTTCAAGTTGACAAGGGATGGATTTGTAATGGTTAATAGTGTCAACTTGACTGGATTGAACAGTGCAAAGTATTGTTTCTGGGTACGTCTATGAGGATGCTGCCAGAAGAGATTAATATTTGAGTCAGCAGACTGGGAGAGGAAGACTCACCCACACCATCCAATCAGCTGCCAGTGTGGCTACAAAAAGCAGGAGGAAGAAGGTGGAATAAGCTAGCTTGCTGAGTCTTCTGGCTTTCATCTTTCTCCCACACTGGATGCTTCCTGCCCTTGAACATCAGACTCCAGGTTCTTCGGCCTTTGGACTCTTGGACTTACACCAGTAGGTTGCCAGGAGTTCTTGGGCCTTTGGCCACAGACTGAAGGCTGCACTGTCAGCTTTCCTACTTTTGAGGCTTTGGGACTTGGATTGAGCCACCAGTGACTTCCTTGCTCTTCAGCTTGCAGGAGGTCTATCGTGAGATTTCACCTTGTGATCATGTGAGTCAATTCTCCTTAATAACTCCCTTTCATATATACATCTATCCTATTAGTTCTTCCCTAGTCTTATCCTCCTCTGACTCTCTTCTTCTGCCTGCCTCTTCCACTGTAAAAGACCCTTGTCATTTCACTGGGCCTACCCTGATAATCTAAAATAATCACCGCATCCTACATCTTAATCACATCTGCAAAGTCCCCTTTGCCTGTAAGATAACATATTCTCAGGTTCCAGGAATTAGGGTGTGGAGGTAATTAGGGGCCACTATTCTACCTACTGCAATAAGTTACTCAGTACATCCCAATAATCTAGTATTCTAGTTGAGGTTTCATCAAAATTAACTGAGAAGCAATACAGTTATCTAAGCTACTTACATTTCAAACTTAGCCAGGACAGATTACTCTAGCCCTCTCTTTCAAAAAAAAAAATCTACTTTAGGGCATTAATTACTTTCAGTAAACACCTACGCAGCCACAACTTAATTATAATCTTTCTACTTATATTTTATTATATGTGGATTTGTGTTTCTTAAATTAAAAAAAATTTATTCTGTCAAAAATGCAAATTAAGTCATAAATACCAACATTGATTTTACAAGAAATTACTAAATATCTTTCCTTTGATTACAAACCTCAATAAAGATATTCTGGTTTTAGAAATATTAGTTCACTAATCCCATGCACTCTGGATTTACTGAAAGGAAAACAAAAGTATTTCAAAGGGCTTGCCACTGTGATGGTCATTTCATTTAGCAACTAGAGAAAGAGATTTTTATGCTTCCTGTTGTTCCTATTTATACATTCTTTTTCTTCTATTCTAAATTTTATTTTGGGTTCAGAAGTACATGTGCAGGTTTGTTATATAGGTAAATTGCATGTTGCAGGGGTTTTGTGCACAGATTATCTTGTCACCCAGTTATCAGCATAGTACCCAATATGTTTTCTGATCCTCACCCTTCTCCCATCCTCCACCCTCAAGTAGGCCCCAGTGTCTGTTGTTCTTTTCTTTGTGTCCATGTGTATTCATTGTTTAGCTCCCACTTATAAATGAGGGCATGTGATATTTGGTTTCTGTTCCTGTGTTAGTTTGCTTAAGACAAAAGCCTCCAACTCCGTCCATGTTGCAGCAAAGAACATGATCTCATCCTTTTTATGACTGCATAGTATTCCATGTGTATATGCACCACATTTTCCTTATCCAGTCTACTAATGTCTTTGCTATTGTGAATTCTGATGTGATGAACATACATGTACGTGTGTCTTTATGGTAGAACGATTTCTATTCCTTTGGGTATATACCCAATAATGAGATGGCTGGATAGAATGGTAATTTTGTTTTAAGTTCTTTGAGAAATTGTCAAACTTCTTTCCTCAACAGCTGAACTAATTTACATTCCTATCAACAGTCTATAAACATTTCCTTTTCTCTGCAACCTTGTCAGCATCTGTTATTTTTGACTTTCTAATAATGGCCCTTCTGACTGGTGTGAGATGGTAGCTCATAGTGGTTTTGATTTGCATTTCTCTAATCATTGGTGATGTTGAGCATTTTTTCACATGCTTATTGGCCATGTGTATGCTTTCTTTTGAAAAGTGTCTCTTCATGTCCTTTGCCCACTTTTCAATGTGGTTGTTTTTTTGTTTGTAAATTTTCTTAAGTTCCTTATAGATTCCAGATATTAGACCTTTGTCTATAAGATGCATAATTTGCAAATATTTTCAAGCATTCTTTTATTAAACAGTGAAATGTATCTATAAGATATGGCAAAACCACCAAGTAGTAAAACTTGTATGAATTAATCAAGCATTATTTAAAAACAAAAAAAGCTTTTCAAAGATGATCAGGCACCATTACATTAAAGATTAAAATTGGTTCTGTAACCTGATTATACAAATATATTCTTCTAATTAAGGTAGATTGATGAAACCCAAGTATTTAGAATGAGTACTCAGAAAAAAAAAAATGGTTCAATTAATCAACTCACAACAGCTTCCATAGTTCTTTGTACTATTGATTCTTCTTTATGTGAAAAATTACTCATGAACAACTCATATAAAAGAACAGTGGCATTCATAAATATGATAGCAGAATATATATGGTAAAAAATATTCAGCAATTTACTCAAAGGAAAGCTGTTTTATTACTACTTATTTTATAATAATGTTCTTGGTACCGGATAAAAACAAAACAGAAAAGCATGACCATTTTGCTCTTGAAAAATGCTTATTTTTATATCTAATATTCACAAAAAAGATGAGTATTTGAAATTATGTATAATTAAATGATAATCCATAATCACTCACCATTAAGTA
The DNA here is from genome assembly GCF_009828535.3 of Hylobates moloch. Classification (NCBI taxonomy): domain Eukaryota; kingdom Metazoa; phylum Chordata; class Mammalia; order Primates; family Hylobatidae; genus Hylobates; species Hylobates moloch. The sequence continues at coordinate 191,302,002 of NW_026652276.1, forward strand.
AAACATGTTAATTAGAGAGTCTTGACTAATTGCAGGCTGTCAGATACATATGAGTAATAAAAATTTCTTATTTTCATAATAGTGTATAATTACATGTTTCACAATAGACTAACGGAGTTTCAGGAGCCATCACATTGTATGGTGCCTACTTATTAAACAACACGAATAATTTAGACAGAACTGTTCCTTTATGCTATCAAAAATGAATTAAAGCCAAATAAAATTCAGGTTCAGAAACCATAGTCACCTTATATCACTAATCTAAGGAAAAAGAAAGATCAGGTTGATTCTTTGTCAGGATGATTTCTATTTTTTAGTAAATGTGTAGTGTTCAAGGACTGAATATTGAAGTACATCCCTATTGGAGCCTGTCCAATAGGGTTTATTGGTTGAAGTACCTAATATACTGACAAAATAATAAATTCATCAATTTTAGTAGTAATTGCCCAAAATACACTGAAAATCAATTATTGGTTTCTTCCTTACACCATATTTTGCTTCTGAACAGAATTAATGCAAATGAAAAGGGGAATAGTGTGGAGGAACAAAAATAATGTTGTCACACTTCTATCATAGCTATATTTGGCATGGACTTTTTTAGCCTTATATCAGATTCCAAAAGACGTTACACTCCATAGGCCATACACTCTCTCAGCTCAGTGGGCCACGAGATGCAACACTGAATGTGACAAGCTCAGTCCGCAGAGTCAGTACTCACACAAGCCAGAGTTCTACTGATGACCCAGAAATCCAAGTTACTTTATAAAAGCCACAACAGCAACCCTGGGTTTTCCATACCCTTGTCACTTCAGTCCTATAATACCATAATAATAAAATAAAACTCAGGCAGTACCCACGTTATAAAGTAAGATCTCACCTTTAGCCAAAATAGCAGAAGTTAGAGTCCATCACTCTTTTATCAACATTTATTTAGCACTTACTAAGTTTCAGCACTGAGATGATATGCTTTCATTTACTATTTAATCTTATCACATGTTATTTCATTTAGCCTTTAAAGGGGAAAGTCTAAGTTATTCTGCAAGTTAAACATAACAACATTTCAATTTTACAAGGGAAAGTTCAAGTATTTACGTAATTTTTGATTCTTTAATTATTCTAATAATCCCTCCTCACCTCTGGTTTTTATTTTGCCTAGATAAAAATGGTCTATGTTTCACCTAAATTCTCTTAGAGGCAATCATATTTTGTTACTATTGATACTTGTATTGGCCTTAATTGCTAAGTATTAAAATTATCTTTTTTAAGAATAAAAAGTCAAACATAAAAACAAGATATCAATCCCTTTGGTCTCAATACATTAGTTCTAATTATTAAGTCTGTGAAAATATATCATCATTTCTTTAATGTAATAACAAATAGAAAATATTTGATATTTTCTGACATGTGAGAGGGAAAGAAAATAGGAAAGGGTGTAATAGGGTATTTTTTTTTTTCGGCCAATCTCAGCATTAGTTAACTTCCTAGAAAGCAAAAGTAGGCAGAAATAGGGGAGCTATTTAATGATAATTAGATGACAAGCTGGGATTCTCAGCTTCTAACATAAATGAGCCCTTTCTCCAAACCATCTGGGAGCAACCAAATTGTCCTTGGTGTTCCTACCACCACAGAGACTTGTCACTTCAAAACAGAGGGGAAGGGCCTGAAAACACATACATGAAAATAGCTCACTGGACTGAGAAATCATGCTGCAGCCTTGTTGACAGGTCTGAGAATTACAGTTAGGTCATTAACAAGGACTTCAAACTGCAGGGGAAGGATCAGCTGTCATCGTGGCTCCCCCTGTAGGGCAATGGCACTCATTAGAATGAGGTGATTGCATTTCTACTGGGCCTTGACAGGCTGTCCTCAGATACCAACCTAAGACTCCCTCTCTTGTTCATCATTATCAGCAAAAGTATCTGATAGTTTTCCCTCCTTGAGCAGATGTGTAAACTAACAGGAGAATATGGCCTGTCAAAATGACAATGTGCATTGATTCCTCTTATCTTGATGTCTTTGGGAGGACAGCTTATCTCAAATTTACAAAAGATGGAACTCCGTATCAGTGTTTCTTCTCAGTAAATGACAATGGCAGGCCTGGTTTATAACTAATTGCCTGTTTCCAAAGCAACATTTAAAATGTAATACAAAGCATTCACCCACTATAAACTGATGAGAGACTACATTTGCTTTTCAATAAATAAAGGCACATTATTTAGAAGGGATTGAAAATATTGTTGCTATTGAAAAAGTATAAAAATATGCATAATTTTAAGTAAAATTACAGGATTATAAAACAACTTTAAGATAAACACTAACCTATAAGTTTATAAAATTATATATTTACACAACTATATATATTTGTGGGCTACAAATAATACTAAGATGTATGTTACCCATGAGGGAAATTTTTTTCTAGACATGTATTGGGATTGCTTTAGGATATAGATCTTAGAAATTCATAATATTTTACTCCTGTACTCTTTACTTTTTCTCTATTTTTATTTCTAAATGCATAAAGGTTGGGACAGTATCATATTTTGTATCAAATGTTGAAAGCTCCCTATCATTTTATAATGTAGGTATTTAATAAGAGTGATTGACCAATGAACAAGAAGACAAAATTCAACTCACTGCCTACAACCACCTTCCGGCCATCCCTCCTATACTTATTCTAGAATATAGTGTGAACCTGAAAATTGGAGGGGGAAAGTCATATGCCTGAAAGAAAAAAAAATAAGTATTACTTATAACTAGTTCCATATTCCCCAAAATGAGCAGCTAAAAAGAATACCCTGAGTTCTTTTTCTTTCTTTTTTAACTTTTATCCTAAGTTCAAGGGTACATGTGCATGTTTGTTACATAAGTAAACTTGTGTCATAAAGGTTTGTTATACAGATGATCTCATTACCCAGGTACTAAGCCTAGTACCCATTACTTTTTTCCTTGATCCTCTCCATCCTCCCACCCTCCAACCTCCAATAGGCCCCAGTGTGTGTTTTTCCCTTCTATGTGTCCATGTGTTCTCATTATTTAGCTCCCACTTATAAATGAGAACATGTAGTATTTGGTTTTCTATGCCTGCATTAGTTTGCTAAGGATAATGGGCTCTAGCTCCATCCATGTACCTACAAAGTTCTGCATAGTAGGATGGCCTGGGTTCACTCTTTCAGCCCTCCTGCATCTTTGAATCCAGTTCTTAAGCTTAGAGCCTAGAACCAAATAGCTAGAGAGGAATCATCTATAATTATCTAGTTGTTACATCTGGGGTATCACATCCATTCTGATCTTGAAGTTTGGATCCATGTTGAAATCAATCTGAACTGTTTGGCTCATAGTAATTACTAAGTATGTAACGATGAGCAATCTACTGTATTTAATTTCCCTGTATCTCAGTTTCCTCACCTGTAATGTGGGGATAATTGTATCTATCTCCAGTGTTGCTAGGAAAATAAAATAAGATATTCCACATAAAGTTCTTGAAACAATGCCTGGTACATGGTTAGTTTTCAATAAATGATAGCTACCTTTACAACAAACACTACTAAATTAAATAATGACTAATAACTATGGTTCAGGCCAGTTCTTCAAAATGGGCACTACACATCAGGTAAACCCAATTAGTAAATTATTTTCTGGGATTAAAACAGATAACCCACTGCCGTAAGATCTTGCGCACGTCTCCAAATATGATCACTCTGACTTCTATGAAGTCAAATAAACTCTGAGATCCTAGCTGAATTCTACTCAGACAAATCAATTCCTCTGTTTAGATGATGTGTCCCTGAAATGTGTAGCCTCGAAAACAAAAATATTTAGAAAAATGTGGGCTTTGTTGTGATAATTCTCTTTTACAGAGGAAGGGCTGGAGTACAAGAAATACATAACTTACTCTGATAGAGTTGATGCATGCTTTGAATTTTGAGTGCTTTATCTCTATTCTTAATTCTTAATATAGACTATTGATAGGTATTTCCAAATTTATTTGCTAGCTAGCTGTGTAAATAGAAAATACCATATTCCTCCAAGAATACCGGATTTTAAAATTACAAAACTCTTCTCCACCTGCCTTCACACCCAGCCATCCCCCTTCAAAAAAGAAAAAAGGGACCAAAATTATTACTTCAGTATCTGTCTGTCAACTTCAGAGTGAGGAAAAAGAGGAAGCAATCAATGTGACACCAAGTAAATTGTTCATGCCCCCAAACATCAACCCAGTCCCCCATGTGAGTAACGTATAGTTTAGATTGGCCAATCAGACTTAAACAAACCAGAGATCTTAATGGGTATTAAGTTTTACAATAATTTCAAGGACACAAGTAATCAACAGACTCAGACACAGCAGAAAGATCAAGGGCTTTAAGGGCAGTTCTCCAAGTCCTATCTTCCCATGCGAAACATGGACTTCTGGCCCAGAATAATAGATAAGATCTCTAAAAGTGAAGTCTCCAGGGTTACCTCCTATTGCAGCAGGAGTCTTTAATTGTGAAACATCTCCATTTAATATCCTAGAGAATTGTAGAACTTATATGGCATTCTCCAAGATGACATGCCTCATAGATTCTAAGTTTATTAAATAATTCATTAGCCAGGGAACAGTACCACTCTCAGACTCAGCCAAGCAGGGACTCTGACCTAGGACCCTGAAACCTCACACCCCTCCAGCAGGGTGCCTTCAAACCTGTTCCTGCATGGATCCTGGTCACCAGAAGCTCCTGCCTCAAAATTTTCAGAGTCTCTCTCTGATCACCAGGACTAGCTTAGACCAACTATGCTATCTCATCAAGGTGTTACTTCCCAGCACCAGATCCTACGTGGGTCATGTTGCCAGAAATACTGTCCTCAAAAATGTCCAACTTCCCCTCTGGTAGTTGGAACCTCCTGGAGTTGGTAGTGCTTTGTAGTTAGGGTGCCACATGTGCTGTGCTTCCCATTTCTTCTCTTTGAGGCACTCTCTGATCCTCTATATTACACGCAGAACTGACCAGTTGCCTGGAAGAACTCTGGGACTTGCATCTTTGATATTGCTGTGTAGTTCAAGGGCAGGGTTCTAATTCAAGCAAATCAGCATTAAAAGCAGATTACTCCCAATAGAAAGCCCTAATATTTCTTTTATTAGATCTCATGAGACTCAGCCATAGAATGTGCTTGCACACAGATTTTTTTGTGGTTCTCACTCATGTCAGACAGAGGACAAGTTCAGGACTCTAGATTTCTGAAAGTTCAACACAAACCCTTGGGCTTAAGCCATTTGTTTGGGCCTGTATTATCAGCTCTCACCTGTGCATGTACTGACAGTGGTGCTCCCTATAGTTTTAGTACCCAAGAGCAGTGGAGGTGGTGGTAGGGATCCCTTACCCTGTGTACCTCCCCTCTAGTGCTAGAACTCAAGGCAGTCACTCTACCTCTTCTGCAGGCTCCACACTTCCAAGGTGGCCACATCCGTCTCTTCTAAGGACTTTTTTCAAGCATTGCTTTGCAACACCAGTGGGCAATTTTAATTAATGACCTGTCTTACCTCCAATTAATGTGGTGATGTCGTGTTCTCCAGGGTCAGTCTTTTTTTTTTTTTTTTTTTTGAGACAGAGTCTTGCTCTGTCACCCAGGCTGGAGTGCGATGGCTCAATCTCGACTCACTGCAACCTCTGCCTCCCAGGTTCAAGCAATTCTCCTGTCTCAGCCTCCTGAGTAGCTGGGACTAAAGGGGCATGCTACCATGCCTGGCTAATTTTTGTACTTTTTTTTTTTAGTAGAGACGGGGTTTCACCATAATGGTCAGGCTAATTTCAAACTCCTGATCTCAGGTGATTCACCCGCCTCAGCCTCCCAAAGTGCTGGGATTATAGGAGTGAGCCACCATGCCCAGCTTCTCCAGGGTCAGTCTTAAGCAGATCTGGATAAAGGACAAATATCCCTTGTACAAATGAGATCCTTCTTTTTGCTCTATCCATGAGTCCCTTGCTTTTTACTTACTGTTGTTGGCGAGTGGAAAGCAGAGATGTGATCAACATTGAAAGACATTACATCATAGGAACGCAGTGATGATTGCCTGAAGAGTTTAACATGGTTGGAATATGCTCTTCTATATTTATGCTATAACATTCTAAAGAATACATTTAACATAACCTGAAAATATGTTATTATCCATATTTTCTTGCATACACCGTGAAAGACTTACATTTGTGGTCATCACCCCCAAAGCACAGTAATAACATTTGAGACAGTCCTTAGAATTCCATATTCATGGGCGGTATGATGGAGAATGCAGCACCCTCAGTAATAACATAATCATCATTAACAAGATGGCATTAGGGAACTATAGAACCAAGAAGATCAGTGGTGTTTCAATACAAATAGGTTTGAAGATTCATGACATTGTGAGTAATAACAGTACCGCTACATTTTTCTTGTGGTAGAAAATATAAAATTTGCCAGGAAGGACACATTTGACAAGAAAGCACATGAAGAACATGGCTCCTGGAACTGAACAAAAAGAAAAGATGACTGGGCGTTATAAAATATTATAATGTGCTCTGATCAGAAAATAAGCAAATATTTAAGTACCACTTCTCTGCTCATTATTATACATTTTTGTCAATATGTCTCTATATTTTACATATATGTATTAATTTTGTAATACATTATATATTGAATCAAATTGTTTGTACACCCCCAGTGCATCTCCAGAAAATATTTACCTGGGGCTTCAAATGTCCTAGGGGCAGTCCTGTAGGGAACATCCTCACAGGAATACTAAACCGATAAGGTCTCTTTTCCTTGGGTAATATTATTACTCTATATACTCTAGGTTCCAGTTGACAAAGAGATTTGATGGGATCACCTGCCTTTTTTTCTTTCCCCTTGGGTTATCACACAGAAAAGAATACAAACAAAACACAGATCAGCTGCTTCAATTCCTTTAATTTTGCAAAGAACCCCTTAAAAGATTGCCTATGTTTGGATTCCCACTTCACTCCTTACTAGCTGCACGACATAAGTTATTTAACCTCTTTATGTTTCAATGAACAGTACTTATTACATGTAAAGCATTCACATGTTTCACAAATATTTACTGAACACTGACTATATACCACATAATCATCTAGGTGGTTGAGAAATACCAGTAACAAAAGCAAAGATTCCTATCTTTACGAAAGTTCTTAGGAACTTCTTCCCACCATCATAGCCTTTTTCCTATATGCATTGTAAGTTTTTTCATCTTTAAAGAAAATTCTGCTTAAAACGCAAATATTCTAGATGGAAAATAGAGTTACACATACCAGCCAAGAGCCTAATTATTAGTAAGTATCCAAGTAAAGCTCAGTTGGTAACTAAAACCACAATAATGAGATGCTGGTCAAGTCTCGCCAGGTTGGGGGCAGTGGTGCACGAGTAAACTGGCGCAAACGAAAAGTTTTAATGTGTAGATTTTGCTGATTTCTATGAAATATTCCCAGTGTGGCCATTTTCAGGTTATCAACAGTAGCTTGCAACCAGCTTGCAAAATTCCTGAATTTTTAACAATCAGCTCAACAGTATAAGTTGGTCTCAGCTTACCAACTGGGTTGAGAGGAAGTGGGCAGTAGGATCAAAGCAAAGCAGACAGAAAGGAGAGCCGGCAGAAAGGTAGAGATTATGTCAAGGAAATTTTGTCCTATACACGAAAACACATAGACTGGGTTCTGGTCGTCTCCACACCTTTGCATTCCACACACAGAAGAGTTTTTATATTTGCTAATAAAAGCATTCAATGTTATTTAGAAAAAATAATAGCTAAAACAATCCGCTGACCTTAGCCTTAACGAAAGCAATAATTAACCCACCCACCTACTGGCCAGGCGCGGTGGCTCACGCCTGTAATCCCAGCACTTTGGAAGGCCGAGGCGGGCGGATCACGAGGTCAGGAGATCGAGACCATCCTGGCTAACACAGTGAAACCCTGTCTCTACTAAAAATACAAAAAAATTAGCTGGGCGCGGTGGCGGGCACCTGTAGTCCCAGCTATTAGGGAGGCTGAGGCAGGAGAATGGCGTGAACCCGGGAGGCGGAGCTTGCAGTGAGCAGACATGGAGCCACTGCACTCCAGCCTGGGCGACAGAGCCAGACTCCATCTCCAAAAAAAAAAAAAAAAAAAAAAAAAAAAAAAACCCACCTACTAAAATAATTTCAAAAGAAGGTAATATTCATCCAATTTAAATAAAGTGATAATCCTAATGTATTTCAGCACTAGTGAGAGTGTATCTGACATATTTTGACTACTTTGGACATAATATTCATACACAGGTACACACAAATGTATACACACATAGCAAACATCACAAAGCATTTACTATATGCCAGGAACCATCTTAAGAATGAATACAACTTCTTTGAGGGCAAGGATATTTATATTAGCCATTGATGTTTCTCAACCATCTAAAAGATTGTGTTATTCATGGTATATAAATATTCAATAAATATTTGGTAAACAAATGAATGCTTTACTTATAATAACTAATCTGAGGGAAAAAAAGGTTAAAATAACTGTCCAAGTTCATGCAGCTACTAAAAAGGAGAACTGGAATTCAAACATAGGCAGTCTTTTAAGGGGTCTTTGCAAAACTAAAGACTAGAAAGAGGAAGAGAAACAAGTGTGAGTTGCCAGAAATTTACATGGTAGAATGTTTAGCAGATCTAAGACCATTTAGTTTAGAAGAGACAAAACTCAAGTTAGAATTGTTTTGATCTAGTGAAATATTAGTTGTTTTGATAATATTGCCCAGTACCTCAGGGTACTACCTGGAATAGGAAGTGAGACAAAGAAGAATCTAAAATAATAGATTCCAGTGAGTCAGAATTTCAATTCAAAATAAGAAGTTTCTGGGAATTATAAGTGTCCAACAATGCAGTAGAAAAGAGAACAAACAAGTAACCTAACCTCTCCTGACTCCTTTCATGGAAAAGTATTCAGGCAGGGAAAAAGACATGGTCCTTGCATGAAGTGGGAAGTTAGACTACATGGCCTCTAGGATTTTCCCAGTTCTAAGATTCCTTGTTTTAAATAGGGACAATAATTCAATAAATAAGTCATGAAGCATCTTTGCCATCTCATCTACAACTAAACCACAAAGAGGCTTAAATATGTGAGAACATTTTGATATATCTGTCTGGTTTGAAACTGTTCTATTTTTTAAATCAAAATGAAACACAAAAATTAGACACAGACTAATAGCTGGAGAGAATAACGTTTGCAAATCAACCCCACCTATAAAGTCTCCAAATCATCTCATATTCAATAGCATCTAAAATTTTAACCTAACTAATATTTCAGGAAGTACATAAATTCAATAAGAAATGTTTTTAATCAGTCGTCATTTATTCATTAACATGTCTCCAAGGTATGGAAATTAGAAGAGGTTTTCTTACAAAGATCAAGGGGTAATATCCCATGGTAGCAGGTCAATGCATACATATGAGTTTCTTATTTCTCAGTGGATCCTTCAGAAAAATGCATTGAGTACCAAGTTGTAATGTAGAGGTTATGCATAAAGCTACTGAAAATGATTCATTATACTCTCAAGCATTAGCCTTGGGGAGCCTGGCATATGATAAATAATAAGAGCATTATATAGAAAAAAACCTAGAGCACTTTTTGTAGTCAGAATCTCCTCTGGTGATTTGTTTTTTATTTTTGGATCTTCTTTTGGTACCATTAAGGCCAGGATCTCTGTATCCTTATGCAAGTTAGAGAAAGGTCCCTCTTGGGGAGACCAACTCCAAAACACAACTCTTCCTCTGACTATCTTCCCCTTTCCCCTTCCCATGGTCATGACTTGGCAAACAGAGTCTGAAGTAGGTCCTTAAGCCTCAGCCAGGCACCCTTATGAGGGTATGATCTAAATAAGTATTTGTGGAAGCCTAGGTTCTTAGTCTATTTGTGCTGCCACAACAAAATCCCACAGAATGGGTAATTTATAAACAATAGAAATTTATTTCTCATAGTTCTAAAGGCTGGGAAGTCTGAGAGCAAGGTATCAGATGGTGAGAGCCTTGTCTCTCTGCTTCTAAGATGGTGCCTTGTTGCTACATCCTCTGCAGGGAAGGAGCACTATGTCCTAACGTGGGAGAAGGGTAAAATGGGGTTCCTCCACCAAACCCTTTTATAAGGGCACCGAATCCCATTCATGAGGGTGGAACCCTATTCAATCACTAAGCCCTCCTAAAGACTACACCTCTTAATACTGTTGCATTGGGGATTAAGTTTCAACATGAATTTCAGAGGAAACAAAATCATTCAAACCATAGCATCTAGCTAGATATTTAACCATAGAATGGTTCTGACTCTGAAGAGTATATTTAAAATAAAAGTTTAAAGAAAAACAGCCTAAACCAATTTATTAACTCTCCTATGCTCACTACCATCACTAGGACCACCTAACAAATGGGAACATCCCAGAATCTATCACGATGTTATCATGTATATATCAAAATGTTCTCACATATTTAAGCCTATTTGTGGTTTAGTGGTAGATGAGATGGCAAAGATGCTTCATGACTTATTTATTGAATTCATCCCAGTGCATCTCCAAATAATTATTTTTTGCATTCCATTATCAAACCTAGCACTTCTCACAACTGGTGAAAACTCAAAAATTGGCCAGGTGCAAACTACTTTTGCTCAAGATTAAGCCTACTTCTGCCTTTTAATCCCAATAGCTGACTTGCTCTACTGGAATTGAGGTAATCCGAATTTACTACCGATTTTTTTATTTTTCTTTCAAACCTCATTTTTTGATCTTTTCTTGGTCTTAAGTACTAATGATACTCCAGATATTGTTTAGACCACACCTTCCAGACCTTCACCTTCCTTCATGCTCCTGATAATTAATCAATTATTTAATCTTTCAACCACTATTCATTAAGCATATGCTTGGCACTGGGCTATGTTAGGAACACAAAAATAATTCGGATGAATTTCTTACCCCCCAAAACCTGACTGTCCAGTAGAGCATTCCTGAAAATAAATATTTTGATAACTATTAAAATAGTCTGATAAGTTCAAAAATAGAAGTAATTAATCATTCAGAAAATGAAACTGAAGCCCAAAGAGAATTTGGTCACCTGCTGAAGTGACAGAACTGAGGCCAGAACCCAGGTCTCCTGACCCTAATCTGGTGCTGTAATCACTACTTTCTGATAGCACAGTTGTTTCTATTTGGTTAATTTACTGATTAAGTGATTCCTTCATTTTCCCAGAAAGTATACTTTCTGAACAAAACTACAGATTATTGTAGCAAGTAAACTATGAAATGAACATACAAATTGTAAACTCAGAATTTGCAAATTAAATGAGGAAGCACCGAGAAAGGGAGACAGAACAAGGAAAACTAGAAATGAAGAATTAAAATACAATATAACTTTATAAAATGAATGGATCAGATTACATTGCATAAATTTTCCACACCTTTGCCTACAGTTTGTGACATTCACAGCATACTATTTACCAGGGTTTTCTATTTGACAGATATTATAATAGGTCATGTTGAGCACCTAAATTTGCACATGCATTTCTTATTTTGACATTAAGTATTTTTCTTTCATGTGCCATGAAGACATAGGAATATTTTGTACATTTTATAATTGTTAACATAGTTCCATTTAAAAGTAACAAAAAGTATCATACTTTTTCAGAGTTGAGTTCTTACAAAGCACATATTAATCTGAGCCCCTATTTGACTAATGACCTTTACCTTTTAACTGGTCAACCAAACCAGAAATGGAGCAAAGTCATCAGATCATCTCTCGGCACATCTCCAGATCCCATCAACTATGTGGATCACCATTTGAAACCACCCCCTACACTTCAACTAACACAGCTTTTATATAATTTTCACCTAGGCTATGGCAACTGCCTCCTAAAATGCCTTTCCACCTCTGGCCTTGAACTCCTCCACTATGTTGCTATACTATGTTGCTATAAAGAGTAATTTTATATAAAACAAGTCTCCAGGACTTAAATCCCTTTATTGGTTTCCACTTACTAAAACAAAACAAAACAACAACAACAACAAAAAAAAAAACAGTTCAATCTTCTGTATATGTTCTTGATTTTACCTCTGTCTGCTTGTCCAACTTAATCTCCCCCGTTGTCTTCTTGAACTCAATTTCCAGCCATAAAATCTACTTAAATTTCTTCTAAATTTATCATCTTTTCGAACTCATGCTGATTTACATCCTGTTTCTTTTCATTAAAATGATATTCTTAACCTTGCTTTCCTAACAAATATCCATTTTTTCTTGCTTATCTTGGTGTATACCATTATTGTAGCATTCTTTAAATGAATACCACTTACTTGTTGCCAAATATGTCTTCCCTGCTAGCTTATGAAATTGTAATGCAAGAAATGTGACTTGTGCATCACTGTATTCCCATATTTTAGTATAAGGTATGAAACAGAGCACCCAACAAGTGGTAGTTAAATTCAACACACAAATATTAGAGTGATTCTAGGGAAGACTGGACTTTTTAGAGTTTGAGCATTTGAAAAACCTTATCAGAGATAGGAAAGAACTAGGTGTTCTGGATTGTCTGTTGACACCCTGATACAACTTCCACTATTCCCATGCAAGTCTGAAAACTTTGTTTCACAAAATTCCTTCCCTGTGTTTTATTAGATTAAAATTTGCCAGTGAGAGGACTTCATAAATTATTTGCAAGGCAGAAGTGAAACAGAAGCCATTATTCTAAGGGAACTGTGGAAATCAAACATGATGACTCCAGTTACTGTGATGCTTCCATAAACCTCTCATGAGCTCCCACCTTGTGGTTTCACAAACATCCTATAAGCTTCTTTACTCGTGCCAGTGCCAGAGCTTATGATGTGATTAATGAAAGTCTCTGTGGTCCTCCAGTTGCAGCCTTCCAGACAAATCTCCACCAGCTACACACAAATTTGTGTACACATTAATTCTTACTTATAAATTTGATTTACACTTATTTCTGTCATCCTTGTAGTCCCTCAGCTTTTCTGAACAAACCCAGACTGACGTAGCTTTTGGCACTAAAGTGGATCCAGGGGTACAAAATCTTAAAGATGGCAATCTGGAATTGGTTCTATAATGTGATTAGATTTAAAAGCACTAATAACCACATTGCCAGTGGTAAATAAGATACTTAAAGACCATGATATTTGAAAAATAATTTCTTGCATTATCACCTGAAGCTACCTGGAGTTGGATGCCTATGCTTTGGGTGACTATCTTAGTTTAGGCTGCTATAACACAATGCCATAAACTGCGTAGCTTATAAACAACAAGCTTTAATTTCTCACAGTCTGGAGGCTGGGAAGTTTAAGATCAAGGCACAGCAGAAAGAAATACACTGTTGGATTCAGCTAGGTTTATTTATATGAGTGCACTAACAAGTAATTTTTGATTCAATATGTTATTTTGAATTGTTAGGAATAAGTCTAATAGCCTTGTTCTATTCAGGGTTTCCCAAAGAGACAAAACCCACAGAAGATTGGTAGATATAAAGATTAGATAGATGATTGATAGATAGATGATAGATAGATAGATAGATAGATAGATAGATAGATAGATAGATATAATATAAAATTTATTAGTGGAAATGACTCATGCTGTTATGGATATTAAGTCTCAAGATAATCTGACTGTAAGATGGAGATCCAGGGATACTGGTAGCGTGGCTCAGTCCAAGTCCAAAGGCTTCAGAACCAGGGAAGACAATGGTATCATTCAGGCTGAGTCCAAAGACCTGAGAACCTAGGGGACCAATGGTGCAAGACGCAGAGTCCAAAGTCCAGAGAACCTGGAGTTTTTATGTCTCAGGGCAGAGGAAGAAGGGTGTCCCAGCTCCAGGAGAGAAAAGGGGATAGAGAGAGAGGGAGGGAGAGAGACAGAAGAGATAAGAGGGAGAGAATTTGCCTTTCCTCTGTCTTTGTGTTTTATCCAGGTACCCCAGCCAAACGGATTGTGCCTGCTTTCATTGAGGAGGAAAAATCTTCCTCACTCAGTCCACCAACTCACATTCCATTCTTCTTTGGAAATACCCTCTCAAACACACCCAGAAATAATGCCTTACCAATTATCTATGTATCCCTTAATCCAGTCAAGTTGACACCTAGAATTAATCATCACAGGCTTGTCAGCTGATTGACTGTAACTGAGTCCCTGTGGTGGCCAAAGTGATCTGAAGAAGGCAGTATCCAAAGGCTTAGGGAGACAGGGATGCTAGAGTGGATTTTTTTTGTGTTCCACTACTCATCTACTCCTTCTCAAAGTCTTTCAGAAATACATTCAGGAGGATTAAACGAGCAACCTTCAAAGGTTCTTTAATGGCTATTTTTTTTTTTTTTTTTTTTGCATGCCAGGAATGACGCTGGGAGGGGTATCAGTGGAACAGACTCCTAGAAGGCAATGAGAATGGTGGGATTCTGAAGTGGCAGGGGCCATCTGATGCAAGTAATAGTTACTGGCACTAATTGCCAAGGTCAAGGTGGGCATTGTTACCATAATGCAAAACAATCATTGATCTGATGGTAGTCAGATAGTATGACCTACAGAGATCTTTGTGGCTAAATAATTATATTCTTAGGACTAATACAGGTGAACAGCCTACTAAATCAAGTCTACTTTGATTTTTATAAGCAAAATTGTTAGGACTGGTAGATGGAGCCCTGAATTGAATCACTACAATAGTCATGCTCCTTAACCACTTCCCAGACTTAAGTGGTTTGTAGACTCAGAGCAGCTTAAATGAAGAGAAGGTTTGAACCCTTTGAGGAAGGATACTGCTACACTGCCAAAAATGCATGTGGTAAAATATCCATTTAGCCTTTTCCAGAAGAACCTGGAACCACTTACCAGGGTGCTTGTGCTTTAGGGAAATAAAAATAACTGAATATCTTAGGGATTGCTAGACACTGGCTTTGAGCTGACACAAATTCTTGGAGACACAGAACAGCAAAGTGATTCACCATTCAGAAAGGGGATGTATGAAAGCCAGGCGATTCATGTCATTTTGGCTCAGCCCATCTACAGTGGGTCCCTCAAGCCACCCTGTGGTCATGTTTCTAGTTCTAAAATGAAAAGTTGGAATGGATACACTCAGCAACGTGGGCTTCCACTTGCCAAGGTTAATCTGGCTACATCAATATTGAGTGCTCAACCTGCCAACAGTAGAGACAAACTATGAAGCCCTGATACAATGGCATTCCAAAGGGTGACCAGATAGCCATCTGAAGGCAAGTTGATTACATTAGCAAATTTCTTTCATGAAAAGGGCAGCCATTTGTTCATACCAAAATAGACATGTATGCTGGATCTGATTTTGCCTTCCCTGCCCAACAGTTTTCTGCTGGTATAGAGAGCTTAGTTTCCAATCAAATAAGGCCTCTACAGGGAGTTAAAACAATGGTTACATTAAACTAGAAGCAAAGAATGCCACCTTGTCACTATAAACACCTTTATGCAAATAAACTGGAAAATCTAGAAGAAACGGATAAATTCCTGGACACATACACCCTCCCAAGACTAAACCAGGAAGAAGTCGAATCCCTGAAGAGACCAATAACAAGTTCTGAAATTGAGGTAGTAATTAATAGCCTACCAACCAAAAAAAGCCCAGGACCAGAAGGATTCACAGCCAAATACTAAGAGGTACAAAGAGGAGCTGGTACCATTCCTTCTGAAACTATTCCAAACTATAGAAAAAGAGGAACTCCTCCCTAATTCATTTTATGAGGCCAGCATCATCTTGAGACAAAAACCTGGCAGAGACACAACAAAAAAAAAAGAAAATTTCAGGCCACTATCCCTGATGAACACCAGTGCAAAAATCTTCAATAAAATACTGGCAAGCTGAATCCAGCAGCACATCAAAAAGCTTATCCACCATGATCAAGTCAGCTTCATCCCTGGGATATGAAGCTGGTTCAACATACCCAAATCAATAAACATAATCCATCACATAAACAGAACCAATGACAAAAAACACATGATTATCTCAATAGATGCAAAAAAAAAAGGCCTTCAATAAAATTCAACACCCCTTCATGCTAAAAACTCTCTATAAACTAGGTATTGATGGAACGTCTCTCAAAATAATAAGAGCTATTTATGACAAACCCACAGCTAATATCATACTGAATGGGAAAAACAGGAAGCATTCCCTTTGAAAACCGGCACAAGACAAGGATGCCCTCTCTCACCACTCCTATTCAACATAGTATTGGAAGTTCTAACCAGGGCAATTAGGCAAGAGAAAGAAATAAAGAGTACTCAAATAGGAAGAGAGGAAATCAAACTGTCTCTGTTTGCAGATGACATGATTGTATATTTAGAAAACCACATGTCAGCCCAAAATCTCCTTAAGCTGATAAGCAACTTCAGCAAAATCTCAGGATACAAAATCAGCGTACAAAAATCACAGGCATTCCTATACACCAACAATAGGCAAACAGAGAGGCAAATCATGAGCAAACTCCCATTCACAATTGCTACAAAGAGAATAAAATACCTGGGAATACAACTTACGAGGGATGTGAAGGACCCCTTCAAGCGAACTACCAACCACTCCTCAAGGAAATAAAAGAGGACACAAACAAATAGAAAAACGTTCCATGCTCATGGAAAGGAAGAATAAATATCTTGAAAATGGCCACACTGCCCAAAGTAATTTATACATTCAATGCTATCCCCATCAAGCTACCATTGACTTTCTTCACAGAATTAGAAAAAACTACTTTAAATTTCATATGGAACCAAAAAGAGCCTGTATAGCCAAGACAATCCTAAGCAAAAAGAACAAAGCTGGGGGCATCACGCTACCTTATTTCAAACTATACTACAAGGATACAGTAACCAAAACAGCATGGTACTGATACCAAAACAGACATATAGACCAACGGAACAGGACAGAGGCCTCAGAAATAATGCCACACATCTACAACCATCTGATCTTTGACAAACCTGACAAGAACAAGCAATGGGGAAAGGATTCACTATTTAATAAATGGTTTTGGGAAAACTGGCTAGCCATATGCAGAAAACTGAAACTGGACCCCTTCTTTACATTGTTTTTTTTCTTCAGACCTTGTATACTTGAATTTTTTCAAATTACTATTTTAACATATGTTTGAAATCAGTGAATACAAAGGTGTACAAGAAAAAAGTTTATAATCTGTATCATGACACTTCCTCCATTGCACCTTCCTGAGATAACCCATGTCAACAATGTGGTGTGTATCTTTCTAAACATTTCACTTAGTTTATTAAAACTTACACAAGACTTTGCATGCATAGATAGGGTTGGTTTTTTTAATTCTCTTTGCTTTGTTGCTCATTTTAACATAATAAAATCATACTGCAAATAGGATCTGCAACTTTGGCAAAATATTTATGTAGATATAAGTACATATTAGTTTTTACTATTTTCCACAATTGAAATCATATTTGACATACTTTCATACATTCTGCTTTTGTCATTCATAAATTCTTTAGGTCAATTCCTCCAAGCCAAATGGCATATCTCTAATTCATTTGTTCATTTAAATAACTGTAAAATAAATCATGGTTTGGATATTTTATAATTTATTTAGGCATTGCCCTAGCCCTAAGCAACATATTGCTACATGCCACTAAAACAATGCTAATCAAAACATCCAAAAGAATATCTTAATTTGCTTTTATTTGTGTAGGATAGATATGCAATAGTGACTTGTGAATTGTCTAGGGCTAAGACTTTTTATTTTAGTGATTGCTGCCAGGTTGTTTTCCAAAATAGTTGCAACAATTCATATTTCTGTCCGAATATATATGAGTACCCAAGTTCGTTAATATTAATTTTGAAGGTTTGTTGCTTTTGTTTGCAGTTTCCTAACCATTTATTTAATAATTTTTGTGTTTATTAGCCATGTGGTTTTTTGGGAATTGATCACATTTCTAGTGGTTTGCTTCTCATCTGTCTTGTCTTTACATTGTCTGTCTGTAAGACTTTTTTGTTTCATGTGGAAATCTTTATCTCATCTCTCTTTAAAATTTTTTTGTATTGTATATTGTACAGAAGTGTACCCCTTACTTCCCATCTAGGCTACAAATAGATAATTCTGCAATCTGTTTTTTTTTAATCAATTTTGTCTATTGTACTTTTTGCCATACAAAAGTTTTATGTTTTTACATGCTCAAACATTTTCAGTCATACAGCTTTCAGTGTAAGCTCCATCATGCAAAGAGCTTGGAAGCCATCACTCCCATTATTTCAAGAAAAAGCAATACAAATTGAAAATCAACAATTTTTTCTGGATCTGTTAGAGAAATGGAGTTGCAGACAAACCATTACCCCCAAATCTGGAGAGACAGGCAGTGAAAAATATCACAGATCAGAAACTTGAATGTGCATTAAAGGAAGATGAAAGAGGAGAAGGAAGGAGGAGAGGGGAGGAGAAGGAGAAGACAAGGAGGAGAAATAATAGCAGAGGCAACTATATTTTTATTTTTTCCTTTTTTTTTTTTCTAGAGACAGGGTCTCATTCTGTCACCCAGGCTAGAATCCAGTGGAGGGATCATAGGTTACTGCAGCCTTGAACTTCTGAGCTCAAGTGATCCTCCCACCTCAGCCTCTGAAATAGTTGGGGCTACAGATGCTCATCACCACATCCAGCTAAATTTTAAATCTTTTGTAGACACAGGGTCTTGCTATTTTGCCCAAGCTGGTCTCAAATTCCTGGTCTCAAGCGAATTTCCTGCCTCCACTTACTGAAGTGCTGGGATTATAGGTGCAAGCCACTGCACCCAGCCTATTTCTTCTTAATTGATCTAAAAGATACCTATTTGTTTAAAGCGATATTAGTAACAATGGGTAGCTAAAATAAATAACATTGTGGTGACAAGGGATAAGAGTTACCTGCACTAAATATGAAGTAGTATAATGCTATTGGAGATGGTCTTTGATTAGTTAAAAATTCATATTGTAAACTCTAGGGCAACCACTAAAAAAAAATTTTTTTAAATAAAATTGATATGCTAAAAGAGGAGTTAAAGTAGTATAATATAAAATGCTTCATTACACTCAGAGAAGGCAATAAAAGAGAGAAGAAGGAGAAACAAAGAACAAAAGCAACAAATAGAAAACAAATACAAACATGATAGATAGTAATCAAACTACGTCAATCATCACTTCAAAAGTGAATGGTCTAAATACACCAATTAAAAGACAGATTGTCAGAGTGGATAAAAACACAAGACTCAACTATATGCTGCTACAAGAAACCTACTTTAAATATAAAGATTCCGATAGGTTAAAAGTATAGGGATAGAAAAATATATACCCTGCTAACATTAATTGAAAAAAGCTGGAGTACCTATATTAATTTTGGACAGAACAAACTTCAGGAAAGGGAGATTATCAGAGATAAGGAGAGGCATTACGTAATGATAAAGATGTCAATTCTCCAAGAAAACACAACAATCCTAAACACATATGCAATAACAAAATATGTGGTACCAACTAATGAAATTAAAGAGAGAAATAGACAAATTTTTTTTCCAGTTTGAATTTTTCCTGTTTCAGTGCAGAGTATCTACCAAATTTAGATAAGGGGAATATACACAGATATTCTTTAATCCCTAGATGAAGAGATTTGATGTACACTGTAGTGAGCTGATAAATGTTTAACAACTGGCTTCAGGTGGGGGAGGAGAAGAAACCCTGATTTGTAGAATTTGATGATGTCTGCAATATAAATCCTCCCACCATGGTCAGTTTCAAGCTATCAACATGATATTCCTGAATATGTTGTTAGGAAGAAATGCAACATAATTGTCTCAAAAGAGCTATTATGAGGCAAACTCTATCATGCCATTGAATATCTGAATAACCTGCTAAACTAGTTCAACCATTGTGGAAGTCAGTGTGGTGATTCCTCAGGGATCTAGAACTAGAAATACCATTTGACCCAGCCATCCCATTACTGGGTATATACCCAAAGGAGTATAAATCATGCTGCTATAAAGACACATGCACACGTATGTTTATTGCAGCACTATTCACAATAGCAAAGACCTGGAACCAACCCAAATGTCCAACAACAATAGACTGGATTAAGAAAATGTGGCACATATACACCATGGAATACTATGCAGCCATAAAAAATGATGAGTTCGTGTCCTTTGTAGGGACATGGATGAAACTGGAAAACATCATTCTCAGTAAACTATCGCAAGGACAAAAAACCAAACACCGCATGTTCTCACTCATAGGTGGGAATTGAACAATGAGAACTCATGGACACAGGAAGGGGAACATCACATTCCGGGTACTGTTGTGGGGTGGGGGGTGGGGGGGGCGGGGACAGCATTAGGAGATATACCTAATGCTAAATGATGAGCTAATGGGTGCAGGAAATCAACATGGCACATGGATACATATGTAACAAACCTGCACATTGTGCACATGTACCCTAAAACCTAAAGTATAATAAAAAAAAAAAATTTCATGAAATTAATTTTTAATATGTGATGTAAGACAGAAGTTCAATTTTATTTTCTCCTAAATTAGATATTCACCTGCACCAGCATCATTTACTAAATCAACCATTTTTCTCATATCGAATTGAAATAGCAATTTTGTTATGATAAAAAATTGATATACACTGTGAGCTATTCCTGGATAGTACTTCACTGTTGTACTTTTTAATTGGTTTATTCTTGTTCCAGTCATACCAATTTTATTATAGTAGCTTTATAGTTCTGCTTTTTGGAAAGGCAAGTGTTCCATTATTACTTTTGTTTTAGTTATCTTCAAGAATTGATACAAATTGTAAATCATATGATCCAATCATTAAAAATAAAGTTGTAGCTGTAATGCCATTAAACTTACATACAATTTGGATAACAATGACATTTTCATAATATGGTACACGTTTTTGTTAAAAAAATCTTTATTACATTTAAGTAGTTTATCCTGTTTTTATCTTAATTAGGATTCTTACTAGGACTCACTGCTGACTTTTATCAAAGGACTTTTCATAATCTACTGGTATGATTATATTATTTTTCTCCAATAATGGAGTGATAGTTTGCATTATGTTCACAGAAATACTGTTATTAAACCTCCTTTGCATAATTGGATTTTCTTTGATAACATATTTTACAACTATATTCATCAAAGAGTTTTGTCTATAGTTTTCTTTGGGGCATTACATATATTATTTTTTATATTCAAGTTATTCCGTCTTCATAAAATAATTCAGAACTATTCATCACTTTCAATAGTCTGACATAGTTAAGAAACATGAAATGCATTTTTTTAAATTTAGATACAAATTAGAGGTAACTCCACCTGTCCTCATGTTTCATTTTAATGGTAATCTTTAATCACTTGAATCACTTTTCTAATCTCTTTAATGTTAATTCATTTAGTCAAGAATTTTTTCCCATAGAGGTTATGTTTGATCATTTCCTTTATTTAAAATATCTTGATAGAATGGCAAAGCTTTTTACAACCTACAGTTCTCAATATTTACATTCTTTTGCTTTATTGTTACTGTTATTCTTTCTTAATCAGCCTAATAGCATTTATGCTTTACCCTTTTTTCCCCATTGTATTATTATTTTTTCTCTGTTTTTGTTTATATTTCACTAGTTTCTGCTTTTATATTTATTAGTTTCCTCTTCTAAGTTTCCTTTTGTTTCTCTTGTTATGCAATTTACATTTGTTTGAGATAAATAGTAATATTCTATTTAGTCTAATGAAGGCATTTAAACTTATTTTCTTTTGATTAAAGGTTTCTGTGCTTTATAATTTGTGATGAGATGTTTTCTTTTTTATGACTTTCTTGCTTGTAAGTAATTTCATTTTTATATTTTGTAATACAAAGGTTGTCTAGAAGCAGGTTTCTTCATTTCTAAGGAGTTAGCATTTTTATGATCATTTATTAAATTTTATTGTTAACATTTGATTAGATTTTATAAAAAACAACTATGGCTGTAAAAAGTTTTCTAAGTAAAAACATATAGTTTTGTAATTGTTCATGGATCCACGCAGATGTATATTATCATTTCATATATATGTATAATATGATCTTTACACCTTAATGAAGTATTATGTAATATATACATATGATTTCATTTAATTTTTATGCCCTTACCAAAATGTGTATGTTATGTGTTTTTGACTATAAAATGGGTATATGAAAATATCTCATCATAATTTTACTTTGCAAGGTAGTCTTATATTCAGACTAGTTTTATTCTGTCAATTGTAATGCTTAGAAATATAGAATTGTGTCTTTATGTTCTCTCCATGAATCACATTTTTATTATTTTCTACTACTTTCTTTGTAATGTTTAGTATTTTTAATTTATATTGCACACTGTCTAATGTTAATATTGTTATTACTGCTTAGCTTTTGGTTAGCAGTTTTCTGATATCTCTTTATCCATTTTCTTTATTTTCAGTCTTTCTTTATCACTTATTTTTGAGTGTATTTCCTGTGATACGTATATTTCTGGGTTCTGGGTTGTAGTCCAAACTGAGTCTCTGACTTAAGGGGATCTGAAGCCATTCATGTTTAGTTTAATATCTGATATACTTGGTTTTATTTCTTCCATTTTAATTTATGGTTGACTGTTTATTATTCTTCATGATTTTCTATTTACAGATCTGTATGTTTGCCGGTATAAAGTCACTGTGTCATGTATCTCCTTTGTTTCTTTGAAAGTTTTTTGCTTTTCTACAAAGTGTTAATAATAGGATCCTAATGAAACGCATCATTGATTACTTATTCTCAACTATTACATGAAAACAACACAGCCACCATTTCTCCTCCAACAATGTGCCTCCCCTCAGGTCCAAAAGATGAAACTTGTAAAATGTCTTTATTGCTTCACTCTAAATTACCTTTGGAAAAGGTTTTTACTTTTTTATTCCTTTTCCTACCTCAATTTATTGAATTTGACAAAATCCCCTACTTCTTTTGGTCCCAGACTATTTTTAAATTTTTAAATTCCTGCATCATTATTTAACATTATACACTGATTTATCTATTTACATACATATGAGAGGAATTGGTTCGTTGCTGATTAGCGTTTTCTCTCTTTTTCCCTCTCTTGATAACTCTCTTGAGATTTTTTTTTGTCACTTGGTAGGAATCCCTTCCAAAGTGTTTTGCTCATAAAAATTGGATGTAATTTTAAAATATTGTATATCAGCAAATATCTTCCTTTCTCCTTATAGATGAATGCTATCTTGGTTAGAATAATGGATTCTCAGGTTTCAGACCTTCTCACTCACGTCTGTAGTTGTTATTCCATGGTCTTCTAACTTCTAATGTTACAAATGAGATGACTGATTGCTGTCTCCTTCTCTTTTTAAATAACATATTATTTATGTTTGGAGGCTATTTTCCTTTTATTCTTAAAATTCTGAAATTTTACCAGGATATGTCTGGTGATGCTTAGAAATATAGAATTGTTTATTTGTATATAAAAATTGTATATATAAATATAGAATTGTTCTATAGAAATATAGAATTTTACCAGGATATGCCTAGTAAAATTCCTCAATAATTCTACCCACAAGTAAAATATGTATTTAGGGTCCTTTTTGAGCAGAGAGGATTCTTCTTTAATTATTTATTTGCTTACTGATTACCTTGCCTCCCTCTTCCTTTTTCTTGTGAAACTGCTATTGGTCTAATGACTACGTCTTCCTTGTTTTTAAATTTTACTTTGCATTTTCTTGGACATGGTCTGCTCATAAGACACATCGTCACACCTTTGGGTCTGTTTTCCCTTCTCAGCACTCCCCAGTGGATTTTGATAGGAATGAAAAAACAAGAAACATAAAAAGAGGCAATATCCACCAGAAATTGATGTTCTCCTTATCCAAATATCCGGATATTGTGAGAAGCATCCATGAGTTCCTGTTGCAAGATCCTTTCCATCACCTTCTTCCCTGAAGGGAGAGGTATGTGTTCCAGTCTGACTACTTATCCCTCAGCTCTCACTCCCACTGGCATATCTTACTACATCTCTCTTAGGAGATTATTCCCATCCATATTAGCAGTCAGCTCTCTGAAATAACATACCTGCAAGATGAGTCAAACTCAGCTACTTCTTCCATGCCTGCTTGACCCATGAAGAATTCCTCTACTCATACTACATCAAGCAGTCAGAAAGCAGCCTGCTCTACAGCTCCAATCTATACCCACTGTCTCTCTCCAATTTTCTTTCCATTTCCACATCCGGTAAGATATGCACAGAAAATAGTAGAATGTATGCTGCATAAGCAGACACGCAAACAGGAAATGAGATGCCAGCCTCCTCTTTTGATAGGCATTTCTAACATCTGCAATCATTCCTCAGAACCTCCCTCACTTAGTTGTATGGGAGTTGTGGTGGAAGGAGTTATGGAGCAGGCCCCATCTATGGAGAGAAGGAAAAGACTCCTAGGCCAACCATTTATTGTACTATGGACTTATGTGTATTGTACTAAGGACTCTCAGTGCTGTTTGCTGCTTACAGAAACTAGGGATAGGAATAATATTTGAGGGTAATACAGTGATCTAGCTTCATTACAAGCTTTGAAGGCGTCTATGGCCCGAGTTGTTTAGTGCTTACTGGCTCTTTGTCTTCATCTTTGGGTACCAGTTTCCAGAGTCTCATTCAACACTCAATTCTACTGCTTAGCTTCTGTTAATTTAAGGTTGAGACTGTTAAATACTGTGAGAAATACATGTCAGCATTTAAGCTACCTACAAATAAAAGCTGCTCTACTACTTGCACTATTTCTTTCTTCCCTTTTGTGTTTGGATGTTAACAAATTCAAACAAAATGTGGGACAACACCTAACATTCCAGTAGAAAAATTTTCTCCATCCTAAAATTACATAACAGACTTATGAGAAACTAGCACTGATAAAAATGATATACTTTTCTTCATGCAACTAAACTCTGGGCCCCTATTTACTCATGCTACCCAAAACAGATGCTGTCACCTACAAAGACCCATCTCATCAGCATTGTAAATAAATTGGGCGATGGTAAGCACTTGTAATAATCACAATTGTGAGTTATTCGTGAAATTCATTTGTTATATATAGCCCAAGAACGTTGCATCTAATTTTTCAGTGTCATCGCTATCACTTCAAGAGTTGTCACAGTGTAGTCTTGTATTAGCTCACAAAAATCATCTGTCTCTTCAATGGATTTTAGTTCACCGCAGGGGGTAACCCCATTGTTGTACTGCAATGTGTTGCACTATGAAGCAATCATACAAACCTAATCCTAGGTTTCTGTCTTTATCACATGCAGCAGTAAAACAACTAATTTGCTTAATTCTAGGAAATATAAGAGGAACATTGTATGTTCAAAGCAAAGAGAGTGGAACTGAATATAGGAGAATGAGAAATGGTGAAAAAGCGGGGTATATTTGTGTTGGCAAAAAATAAAACAAGGGAAATAATAATTGTAACAAAATATTTTACACCCACTCTGTAGAAGAGAAAATGAATTTTAATCGGTCTGTGTGGCTCTGGAGGAAGAGATAAAGGTCAAAGAATGGGGGTTAGAGGGGTGGGTTTCCCCACAACATAAGGACTTGTCCTACAGCTCTCCAGGAGTCCTCAGAAAACTGAGAGTTTGGCCTATCATAAAGCTGAAACAGAAGGGACATTTCTTCATGGGAAGTTTATTACTGAAATGCATGAAAGTTGGACTAGAAGACCCATAATCCCTTTGACTCTTAGACATGATTTTATGTTTTGCTTTCCCTTCTTTCTTAAAAAATTAGCGTGAATTATTTACAACGCACCCCTGTGCTTGCTTATGTCTTAAAATGTAGAGCATTAATAAAGTAGTAGATACCACCCGTATGCTTTTATTCTAACACCTTACTTCCCTTCAGAGGAAACCATCATCCTAAATATAAAAGGTATTATTCTCACACTTTGTTTTGTATTTTTATTACAGACACAATTATCCCTAAATGATGCTTGGTATTGGACAGCATGTTTCTAAACTTCATGTAGAAGATGTCATACTTCATATAAATACTATCATACTTTATGTACCCTACTGAGGTTTGTTTTTTTCTCGGCATTTTTTATTAAATTCATCCATACTTGTATAGACAGCTCTACTGCATTTATTTTTACAAATTTATGGAATTCTATTATATGACTATAGTTTAATTTGTTGTTTATTCCCTTGGTCTATAATTATTTTCAATTTCAGGCATTTTAAGTAATGCTTCCATGAACATTCTTGTCAATGTTGACAAATGCAAGAGCTTTCCCTGCGGTATGTCAAAGGGTGATTAATATTTCCTTCCTTGTATTGGTGGGGTGGGCTTATGGACACAGCATATAATTTTCTTCAAGTGTATTGATTTTGGCTCAGAATCTCTTCAGTTTCTCCAATTGTTTCCAAATCTTTCATCTTCTTCTTTTACTTTTTCTTTCTCTGTTTTAACCCTTCTCTCCCTAGTCCCAATCTTCTGTGTTATGAATAAATAAGATTCCATTTCTTCTACCTACATTGTCAGGTCACCACCAACCCACTTGAGCATCCCCTTTGCCTTTGGGTGTTTGTGACAATGAAACAATTGGCCTGTGAGATAGGTCAAATTTCTGTGAACTTTATTTCTTTTGCTCTTCTTGCAATATTGACTCTGCATATCATCCAAAAATGCTATTCAAGACTAGATGCCCATAGCTTAAGAGATCTTGTTGGCCAAATGACACTTTATAGAAACATTAAAGTACTATATTTATAGGATTTAAATTATTGTATTTCCAAAGGAAGTCCTTGGGAAGAAAAGATAGAATTCAAATTTCTTGTTCAAGTTTTAAATGTGGTTTTTTAAGAGCAAAGACAAAAACAAAAGTAAAGCAAATGTACATTGCATAATTTAAAATAGTTTTTGATATCAAGCTAAATATATCAAATGAAATCCCTATTACTCTTCCAGAGAGGCCTATGTTGATGTCTCTGAGGAAGGCCTAAGGAATTCATAAGCCAACGACTATGTAAAAAGAATACCTGCAGAACAACTCTTAAATCCCAGCTGGCAAGCTGCTTGTAGTCTGAAGTATGTAAATAAAAACTTTTTATTTTTTCTTCTTGTATTACAGGTACTCCTCTGAAATATACAACAACTTTTAATTCAAATGCAAACATGACCAATTAAGTGGACAAGTAGATAATAGAATTAATTCAAATGAAGGTTAAATTTCACTCAACTATCTGAATTAAAGGAGATTTCCTTTTATGAGTTTATGGAAATCATTCAGTTTTTTTGTTTGTTTTATTAGAAATTGAACTTGAACTGAATAAACTGAACTTGAATTGATGAAAACTAAATTTTTTATCAATATAAAATAGATAAAATGGAGGAAAGTAGACATGTATTGTTTTGTGTAGGGCCTTCGGTTCCAATAAGGTAGCTAAAGTAATGGCTAGATGTGTACGTTATTAAAGGATTCATGTGGAGTACTGGGTGGGATAGAATTTCATGAGACAGAAACGAGGGTAGACTTGGGCACTCCAGACCAAAGCAAATCGAGAAATCCCACTAGTAGAGACATGTAATATTAACTCCTCTTGGTATCTGTCCCAATCTCTTCTTCCTAACCATAATGCAACCTATACATTGTATCTTTTCAAAGTCTCTGTTGAACTAATGGCTTCTTCTCTCTCATCCTTTGATTTTTCATCATTTCTTATATTCCTGTTCTCCCTTACGAATTTGCAATATACTCATTCAGCTTAGTTTCCTCCCTGCTCATGACATTAGTCTCAGAAAACTTCCCATGTAAAATTTCAATGAGGTAGAATATAATCGACCCAGTTACCTATTTGTGTGAGGCCACATGATGGACTCCTGAGCAGCCTTTTTTTTTTTTTTTTTGAGACAGAGCCTCAATCTGTCACCAGGCGGGAGTGCACTGGCATGATCTCGGCTCACTGCAAACTCTGCCTCCCAGGTTCAAGCGATTCTCGTGCCTCAGCCTCCCGAGTAGCTGGGATTACAGGCACGCACCACCATGCCCAGCTAATTTTTGTATTTTTAGTAGAGACAGGATTTCACCATGTTGGCCAGGATGGTCTTGATCTCCTGACCTTGTGATCTGCCCACCTTGGCCTCCCAAAGTGCTAGGATTACAGGTGTGGGCCACCTGAGCAGCCTATTAACTGGCTGTCCACCACTGGCCTAATTAGCTGTGGCAGGAAGTAGGGAAGGAGTCATACTGTGGAAAGCGAAGCCATATAGCACTGCCCTTCCCTAGTGCTTAAGTATTAGGTTGGTGCAAAAGTAATTGTGGGCCATTAATGACCAAAATTACTTTTGCACCAACCTAATATCTTAGAAGTATGCAGCCCCTTCTCATGTAACACTGCCCGCCCCTTCAGTTGTGAGAGCAGAACATGGACTGGACTTAAAGTTGGGGCAGGATTAGATCCCTACATGGATCAGTTAGAAATGTTTTTACTGAGGTAAACTGTGACCAGTTTGCATTCTGAGCAGCTGACTCCACTGATATGTCAGCCACTAGTCACTATGGGATGCAATTTTAAAAATGCAACTTATCTCCATCACAAGGAAAGATAAGGTTTAATATAATAACAAACAACAATACATGTTGCTCTTATTGTTGAGCATCTATGGAGTACTGCTTGAGTCAGGCAGGTTGTCAGCATTTTGCTTGCAGTTTTTATGGTTGATCTGCAGCCCCTGGCAACATGCAAGAAGCATGGCACAGTATTTACTCAGTACAGGAGAGAATACTTTCCCCTTTGTCCTTATGCGCTCTCTTTTCCTTGGGGATTTTCTCCTCTTTATTTAGCATTTTCCTCCAAATCTCCAGCATCTGCCTTCCCTGATTGATTCAGCCTGCAGACACCTAGATCCAGTTAAAACTCTTTGTGGGAGATAGGAACTATCCCCAACCTTGTTTGTCCCTGGAACTAGATAAGGAGCACGTGTAGCTTTTACTTCAATGTCCTGGGAGTCACAACTTCCCACCACAATCTCCTAATCCTTGAAAAGGACCCCCTGTGAGGAAATAAAAATAGATGGGCCTGTAATTCCCAGCACTTTGGAAGGCCAAGGCAGGTGAATCAACTGGGATGAGGAGTTCAAGACCAGCCTGACCAACATGGTGAAACCCCATTTCTACTAAAAATACAAAAATTATCTGGGCATGGTGGTGGGTGCCTGTAATCCCAGCTGCTCAGGAGGTTGAGGCAGAAGAATTGCTTGAACCCAGGAGCGGAGGTTGTAGTGAGCCAGATGGTGCCACTGCAGTCCAGCCTGGATGACGGAGCAAGAGTCTGCCTCAAAAAAAGAAAGAAAGGGAAGGGAAGGGAAGGGAAGAGGGAGGGAGGAAGGAGGGAAGGAAGAGAGACAAAGGGAGAGAGAGAGAGAGAGAGAAAGAAATAAAGAAAGAAAGAAAGAAGGAAGGAAGGAAAGAAAGAAAGAAAGAGAAAGAAAGAGAGAAAGAAAGAAATAGAGAAAGAGAGAAAGAGAGATGGAGAAGGGAGCCCCTGGAGACTTGTTATCAGGGCAGTATTTAAGTCAGCCATATGGTATGACTGATTGCAAAGGTTATACCTGACCCATGGAGAATGAATAAGGGCTAGATCACTGAATTTCCAAAGTCTCTTGTAGGTGAGAATTGTATTCAATAATATCACCCATTCAGGACATTAGAAAACTCTTTGTTATCATTTAAACTAGAAAGAGCCCCTACTAAAAGGACTCCCTGGACCACCCACTAGGGAAATAGGAAACTAGAAAGATAAAGCTGAAGATTGTTAAATAGAGGGAAAGAACTTTTTAAAATGCAGGTAATCACTCACTAAAAGAATATTAAAATGACTGATTTATTTTGAATATTCAAGACCTTTATTTATGTTGATAACAGGCTTAGGCAATAATCACAGGCTCCTTTAATGTAGGCCACCACTCAATAACAGCATAATTATGCAATTCAGTATATCCTACCTAATGAAAATACAACTGAACCAGCTTACAGCTCACTGTGATTTTTGCAGTCAGCTCTACACTTGATGGATTTTGTGGCCAGCTAACCATTTATCTTCTCCTGGCCTCACCACCATACATACAAGGAACAATATTCATAGAAATAGTTACTTAAAGTATAAAATCTAAACATTGCTGATGCTTTTTACAAATGTAAATTGTAAATTAAAAATTGCTGTTTAGAAAATAAATTCATTACTGTAAACAGGCAAACTATGAATGATTACACAAAGAGAACAAAAGCTTAATTTAGATAGGATTTAGATTGTAGAATTCTCTTAAATAAATAAACAATGGGTGGCAGTTCCAAGATGGCCGAATAGGAACAGTTCCAGTCTACAGCTCTCAGCATGAGCAATGCAGAAGACGGATGATTTCTGCATTTCCAACTGAAGTACCAGGTTCATCTCACCGGGCATTGTCAGACAGTGGGTGCAGGACAGTGGGTGCAGCACACCGAGTGTGAGCTGAAGAAGGGTGAGGCATCACCTCACCCAGGAAGTATAAGGGGTCAGGGAATTCCCTTTCCTAGCCAAGGAAAGGGGTGACAGATGGCACCTGGAAAATCGAGTCACTCCCACCCTAATACTGCACTTTTTGAACAATCTTAGCAAATGGCACACCAGGAGATTATATCCCACACCTGGCTCAGAGGGTCCAACGCCCAAGGCACCTCACTCATTGCTAGCACAGCAGTCTGAGATCAAACTGCAAGGTGGCAGTGAGACTGGGGAAGGGGCACCCGCCATTGCTGAGGCTTGAGTAGGTAAACAAAGTGGACAGGAAGGTCAAACTGGGTGGAGCCCACCACAGCACAAGGAGGCCTGCCTGCCTCTGTAGACTCCACCTCTGGGGGCAGGGCATAGTCAAACAAAAGGCAGCAGAATCCTCTGCAGACTTAAATGTCCCTGTCTGACAGCATGGAAGACAGTACTGGTTCTCCCAGCACGCAGCTTGAGATCTGAGAACGGACAGACTGCCTCCTCAAGTGGGTCCCTGACCCCCGAGTAGCCTAACTGGGAGGCACCCCCCATTAGGGGCAGACTGACACTTCACAGGGCCAGGTATCCCTCTGAGACAAAACTTCCAGGGGAATGATCAGGCAGCAATATTTGCTGTTCAAGAATATTTGCTGTTCTGCATCCTCTGCTGCTGATACCCAGGCAAACAGGGTCTGGAGTGGACCTCCAGCAAACTCCAACAGACCTGCAGCTGAGGGTCCTGACTGCTAGAAGGAAAACTAACAAACAGAAAGGAAATCCACACCAAAACCCCATCTGTACATCACCATCATCAAAGACCAAAGGTAGATAAAATCACAAAGATGGGGAAAAAACAGAGCAGAAAAACTGAAAATTCTAAAAATCAGAGAGCCTCTCCTCCTCCAAAGGAAAGCAGCTCCTCACCAGCAATGGAACAAAGCTGGACGGAGAATGACTTTGACAAATTGAGAGAAGAAGGCTTCAGAAAATCAAACTTCTCTGAGCTAAAGGAGGAAGTTCGAACCCATGGCAAAGAAGTTAAAAACCTTAAAAAAGATTAGATGAATGGCTAACTAGAATAAACAATGCAGAGAAGTCCTTAAAGGACCTGATGGAGCTGAAAACCATAGCACGAGAACTAAGTGATGAATGCACAAGCTTCAGTAGCCAATTCGATCAACTGGAAGAAAGGGTATCAGCAATGGAAGATCAAATGAACAAAATGAAGAGAGAAGAGAAGTTTAGAGAAAAAAGAATAGAAAGAAATCAACAAAGCCTCCAAGAAATATGGGACTATGTGAAAAGACCAAATCTACGTCTGATTGGTGTACCTGAAAGTGACAGGGAGAATGGAACCAAGTTGGAAAACACTCTGCAGGATATTATCCAGGAGAACTTCTCCAGCCTAGCAAGGCAGGCCAACATTCATATTCAGGAAATACCGAGAATGCCACAAAGATACTCCTCAAGAACAGCAACCCCAAGACACATAATTGTCAGACTCACGAGAGTTGAAATGGGGGAAAAAAATGTTAAGGGCAGCCAGAGAGAAAGGTCGGGTTACCCACAAAGGGAAGCCCATCAGACTAACAGCGGATCTCTTGGCAGAAACTCTATAAGCAAGAGGAGAGTGGGGGCCAATATTCAACATTCTTAAAGAAAAGGATTTTCAAACCAGAATTTCATATCCAGCCAAACTAAGCTTCATATGTGAAGGAGAAATAAAATCCTTTACAGACAGGCAACTGCTGGGAGATTTTGTCACCACAAGGGCTGCCCTACAAGAGCTCCTGAAGGAAGCACTAAACATGGAAAGGAACAACTGGTACCAGCCACTGCAAAAACATGCCACACTGTAAATACCATTGAGGCCAGGAAGAAACTGCATCAACTAACAAGCAAACTAACCAGCTAACATGATAATGACAGCATCAAATTCACACATAACAATATTAACTTTAAATGTAAATGGGCTAAATGCTCCAATTAAAAGAGACAGACTGGCAAATTGGATAGTGTCAACATCCATCAGTGTGCTGCATTCAGGAAACCTATCTCACATGCAGAGACACATATAGGCTCAAAATAAAGGGATGGAGGAAGATCTACCAAGCAAATGGAAAACAAACAAACAAAAAAGCAAGGGTTGCAACCCTAGTCTCTGATAAAACAGACTTTAAACCAACAAAGATCAAAAGAGACAAAGAAGGCCATTACATAATGGTAAAGGGATCAATTCAACAAGAAGAGCTAACTATCCTAAATATATATGCACCCAATACAGGAGCACCCAGATTCATAAAGCAAGTCCTTAGAGACCTACAAAGAGACTTAGACTCCCACACAATAATAATGGGAGACTTGAACACCCCACTGTCAACATTAGACAGATCAACGAGACAGAAAGTTAGCAAGGACATCCAGGAATTGAACTCAGCTCTGCACCAAGCGGACCTAATAGACGTCTACAGAACTCTCCACCCCAAATCAACAGAATGTACATTCTTCTCTGCACCACACCACACCTATTCCACAATTGACCACATAGTTGGAAGTAAAGCACTCCTCAGCAAATGTAAAAGAACAGAAATTATAACAAACTGTCTCTCAGACCACAGTGCAATCAAACAAGAACTCAGGATTAAGAAACTCACTCAAAACTGCTCAACTACATGGATACTGAACAACCTGCTCCTGAATGACTACTGGGTACATAATGAAATGAAGGCAGAAATAAACATGTTCTTTGAAACCAATGAGAACAAAGACACAACATACCAGAATCTCTGGGACACATTTAAAGCAGTGTTTAGAGGGAAATTTATAGCACTAAATGCCCACAAGAGAAAGCAGGAAAGATCCAAAATTGACACCCTAACATCACAATTAAAAGAACTAGAAAAGCAAGAGCAAACACATTCAAAAGCTAGCAGAAGGCAAGAAATAACTAAGATCAGAGCAGAACTGAAGGAGACAGAGACAAAAAAAAAAAAACAACCCTCCAAAAAATCAATGAATCCAGAAGCTGGTTTTTTGAAAACATCAACAAAATTGATAGACTGCTAGCAAGACTAATAAAGAAGAAAAGAGAGAAGAATCAAATAGATGCAATAAAAAATGATAAAGGGGATATTACCACCAATCCCACAGAAATAAAAAACTACCATCAGAGAATACTGTAAACACCTCTATGCAAATAAACTAGAAAATCTAGAAGAAATGGATAAATGCCTGGACACATACACCCTCACAAGACTAAACCAGGAAGAAGTTGGATCTCTTAATAGACCAATAACAGGCTCTGATATTGATGCAATAATTAATAGTTTACCAACCAAAATTAGTCCAGGACCAGATGGATTCACAGCTGAATCCTACCAGAGGTACAAGGAGGATTTGGTACCATTCCTTCTGAAACAATTCCAATCAATAGAAAAAGAGGGAACCCTCCCTAACTCATTTTATGAGACCAGCATCATCCTGATACCAAAGGCTGGCAGAGACACAACAAAAAAAGAGAATTTTAGACCAATATCCCTGATGAACATCGATGCAAAAATCCTCAATAAAATACCTGCAAACCAAATCCAGCAGTACATCAAAAAGCTTATCCACCATGATCAAGTGAGCTTCATCCCTGAGACGCAAGGCTGGTTCAACATACGAAAATCAATAAACATAATCCAGCATATAAACAGAACCAAAGACAAAAACCACATGATTTTTCTCAATAGATGCAGAAAAGGCCTTTGACAAAATTCAACAGCCTTTCATGCTAAAAAAACTCTCAATAAATTAGGTATTGATGGGATGTATCTCAAAATAATAAGACCTATTTATGACAAACCCACAGCCAATATCATACTGAATGCGCAAAAACTGGAAGCATTCCCTTTTAAAACTGGCACAAGACAGGGATGCCTTCTCTCACCACTCCTATTCAACAGTGTTGGAAGTTCTGGCCAGGGCAATCAGGCAGGAGAAGGAAATAGAGTATTCGGTTAGGGAAAGAGGAAGTCAAATGGTCCCTGTTTGCAGATGACATGATTGTATATCTAGAAAACGCCATCGTCTCAGCCCAAAATCTCCTTAAGCTGATAAGCAACTTCAGCAAAGTCTCAGGATACAAAATCAATGTGCAAAAATCACAAGCATTCTTATACACCAATAACAGACAAACAGAGAGCCAAATCATGAGTGAACTCCCATTCACAATTGCTTCAAAGAGAATAAAATACCTAGGAATCCAACTTACAAGGGACGTGAAGGACCTTTTCAAGGAGAACTACAAACCACTGCTCAATGAAATAAAAGAGGATACAAACAAATGGAAGAACATTCCATGCTCATGGGTTGGAAGAATCAATATCGTGAAGATGGCCATACTGCCCAAGGTAATTTATAGATTCAATGCCATCCCCATCAAGCTACCAATGGCTTTCTTCACAGAAAAAACTACTTTAAAGTTCATATGGAACCAAAAAAGAGTCTGCATTGCCAAGACAATCCTAAGCCAAAAGAACAAAGCTGGAGTCATCATGCTACCTGACTTCAAACTATGCTACAAGGCTACAGTAACCAAAACAGCATGGTACTGGTACCAAAACAGCGATATAGACCAATGGAACAGAACAGAGCCCTCAGAAATAATGCCACACAGCTACAACTATATGATCTTTGACAAACCTGACAAAAACAAGCAATGGGGAAAGGATTCCCTATTTAATAAATGGTGCTGGGAAAACTGGCTAGCCATATGTAGAAAGCTGAAACTGGATCCCTTCTTTACACCTTATACAAAAATTAATTCAAGATGGATTAAAGACTTCAATGTTAGACCTGAAACCATAAAAACCCTAGAAGAAAACTTAGGTAATACCATTCAGGACATAGGCATGGGCAAGGAAAATGGCAACAAAAGCCAAAATTGACAAATGGGATCTCATTAAACTAAAGAGCTTCTGCACAGCAAAATAAACTACCATCAGAGTGAACAGGTAACCTACAGAATGGGAGAAAATTTTTGCAATCTACACATCTGACAAAGGGCTAATATCCAGAATCTACAAAGAACTCAAACAAATTTACAAGAAAAAACAAACAACCCCATCAAAAAGTGGGCGAAGGATATGAACAGACACTTCTCAAAAGAAGATATTTATGCAGCCAGTAGACACATGAATAAATGCTCATCACCACTGGCCATCAGAGAAATGCAAATCCAAACCACAATGAGATACCATCTCACACCTGTTAGAATGGCGATCATTAAAAAGTCAAGAAACAACAGGTACTGGAGAGGGTGTGGAGAAATAGGAACACTTTTACACTGTTGGTGGGACTGTAAACTAGTTCAACCATTGTGGAAGTCGGTGTGGCGATTCCTCAGGGATCTAGAACTAGAAATACCATTTGACCCAGCCATCCCATTACTGGGTATATACCCAAAGGATTATAAATCATGCTGCTATAAAGACACATGCACACGTATGTTTATTGCGGTACTATTCACAATAGCAAAGACTTGGAACCAGGCCAAATGTCCAACAATGATAGACTGGATTAAGAAAATGTGGCACATATACACCATGGAATATTATGCAGCCATAAAAAATGATGAGTTAATGTCCTTTGTAGAGACACGGATGAAGCTGGAAACCATCATTCTCAGCAAACTATCGCAAGGACAAAAAACTGAACACCGCATGTTCTCACTCATAGGTGGGAATTGAACAATGAGAACACTTGGACACAGGAAGGGGAACATCACACACCAGGGCCTGTTGTAGGGTGGGGACTGGGGGGAGGGATAGCATTAGGAGATACCTAATGTAAATGACCAGTTAATGGGTGCAGCACACCAACATGGCACATGGATACATATGTAACAAACCTGCACGTTGTGCACATGTACCCTAAAACTTAAAGTATAATAAATACATAAATAAAATAAACAATGGGAGAAATTTTAAAAATGTGAAAAAGTAACACTGGCTACAGAAAATATTTCACAGAAAATTCTCCCCCAAACCTAAGCACTTATCTAACAATTAAGTAAAAATAAAATAAAATATAATTAAAAAATCAAAAAGGAGACATCAACTGCAAACATTCAGTACAGCACTAAAACCTGAGAGTGTCACAAGACCTATGTGACTTCACAGAGCACTCTCTGAAATCATTACTGCATATGTAAAACACTATCTTTTTTTACTTTATGGGCAGTTTATTTCTTAAATCAACAATAGTAACATTCTTTGAGTTTATTTAAACATATACATCCTGCATATAAACTGTAAGATATTTTGTAGAAACAAAAATGTGACCATTTAATTTTTCTCTTCTAAATAAAATGTTGTGCCTTTAGAACAAATTAAAATAGTGAAGACAGCTTTTTCTTCATTATGAAGTGGAATGCCCATACAAATACACACACAGATGTGTACATCCACCTAAATACACACATAGATGTGTACATCCACCTGGCTCTCCCTAACTTTCTCTCACATTAAACATCCAGTATTATAGTCACTTCTCAGTTCTCACTTCAAAATACATCCCAAGATCAACCACTTTCTGAACATTCACAGCTTTCATCCTGGCTTCACCCACAACCATGTTTCCTCCAGACTCCTTCCAGAGCCTCCTAATTGTTCTCCCTGTTTCCATTCTGTAGCTCCCACCCCATATAGGCCGTAAGGTGATGTTTATAAAATAACCTTCAGATCATGCTGGTTTTCTATTTGGAACCCTCCAGTGACTTCCTAGCACATTCAAAATAAAATCTGAAATCCTTATCCTAGTCTACAAGACCCTACATAGTGGGATCCCTGCCTACTTCTCCAACCTCATCTCCCACTATTCTCTTGGCTGTGTTAACTCCACCCAGGAAGCCACACAAGGTTTCTTGTTGTTTCTCAGTAACACCAATTATGTTCCTGTCTCAGGATCTTTGCACCTGTTACTCCCACTATTTCCTTCAAAAAACATAAAAGAGCTTTACTAAGATATAATTCATACACTACACAATTCATCCATATAAAATGTACAATTCAATGTTTTATAGTATATTCACAGGGATACATAACTGCCACCACTATCAATTTTAGAACATTTGTCCCCCTAAAAAGAAACCCCATATTCATTCACAGTCACTCCCTACTTTTCCTAGCCCTAGGCAAGAATAAATCTACTTTCTGTCTCTATATGTTTTCCTATTCTGGATATTTTATATAAATGGAATTACACAATGTGTAGTCTTTACAACTGGCTTCTTTCCCTTAGCATAATGTTTTCAAGATTTATCCATGCTATAACATATATAATACTTCATTCTTTTTCTTGCTGAGTAATATTCCATCATATGGACATACCACATTATATTTATCCATGTATTTGCTGATGGATATTTAGATTGTTTCCAATCTTGGGTGATTATTTCTAATGTTCCTATAAACTGTATGTCCAAGTTTCTGTGTGGACATAAGTTATCATTTTTTCCTGGGCATTGTATTAATCTGTTCTCACACTGCCAATAAGGACATATCCAAGACTGGGTAATTTATAAAGGTAAGAAGTTTAATGGATTCACAGTTCCACATGGCTGGGGAGGCCTCACAATCATAGCAGAAGGCAAGGAGAAGCAAGTCATGTCTTACATGGATGGTGGCAGGCAAAAAGAGAGAACCTGTGCAGGGGAACTTCTCTTTATAAAACCATCAGATCTCATGAGACTTGTTCACTATCATAAGAACAGCAAGGGAAAGACCCACTCCCTTGATTTAGTTACCTCCCACTGGGTCCCTCCCATGACACTTGGGAATTGTGGGAGCTACAATTCAAGATGAGATTTGGGTGGGGACACAGCCAAACAGTATCATTCTGCCCCTAGCCCCTCCCAAATCTCATATCCTTATATTTCGAAACCAATCATGCCTTCCTAACAGTCCCTCAAACTCTCAACTCATTTCAGCATTAATTCAGTCCTCATTTCAGTCCAAATTCTCATCTGAAACAAGGCAAGTCCCTTCCACCTATGAGCCTGTAAAATTGAAAGCAAGTTACTTATTTCCTAGATACAATGGAGGTAAAGGCATTGAGTAAATATATCCATTCCAAATGGGAAAAATTGGCCAAAACAAAGGGGCTAAAGGCTCCATGCAAGTCCAAAATCCAGCAGGGCAGTCAAATCTTAAAGTTCTAAAATGATCTCCTTTGATTCCATGTCTCGCATCCAGGTCACACCGATGCAAGAGGTGGGTTCCCATGGTCTTGGGCAGCTCCACCCCTGTGGCTTTGCAGAGTACAGCCTCCTTCCTAGCTGCTTTCATGGGCTGGCATTGAGTGTCTGCAGCTTTTCCTACAAGCTTTGAGCCCTATTCTCACAGCTCCACTAGGCAGTGCCCCAGTAGGGCCTTTTGTGTGGGGGCTTCAGCCTCACATTTCCATTCCATACTGTCCTAGCAGAGGTTCTTCATGAGGGCCTGTCCCTGCAGCAAACTTCTGCCTGGATATTCCAGTGCTTTCATACATCCTCTGTAATCTAGGTGGGGGTTCCTAAACCTCAATTATTGACTTCTGTGCACCTGCAGGCTCAACACCACGTGGAAGCTGCCAAGGCTTGGGGCTTGTACCCTCTGACACCATTGCCCAAGCTGTACCTTGACCCCTTCTAGCCATGCCTACAGCAGCTTGGATGCAGGGCACCAAGTCCCCAGGTTGCACACAGCAAGGGGGCCCTGGGCCCAGCCCCTGAAACCATTTTTTCCTCTTAGGCCTCTGAGCCTGTGATGGGAGGGGCTGCCAGAACAGGTTCTGAAATGCCCTGGAGACATTTTCCCCATTGTCGTGCTGATTAACATTTGGCTTCTTATTACTTATGCATATTTCTGTAGCTGGCTTGAATTTCACCTCAGAAAATGAGTTTTTCTTTTCTATCTCATTATCAGGTCATGAATTTTCTAAACTTTTATGCTCTTTTTCCATTTTAAAACTGAATGCCCAGCCTGGCCAACATGGTGATAGCCTGTCTCTATTAAAAATAGAAAAAAGTTAGCCAGGCGTGGTGGTATATGCCTAAAATCCCAGCTACTCGGGAGGCTGATGCAGGAGAATTGCTTGAACCCGGAAGGTGGAGGTTGCAGTGAGCTGAGATCACATCACTGCATTCCAGCCTGGGTGAGAGAGAAAAACTCTGTCTCAAAGATAAAATAAAATAAAACTGAATGCTTTTAACAGCATGCAAGTCACCTCTTGAATGCTTGGCTGCTTAGAAATTTCTTCTGCCATATACCCTAAATCATCTCCCTCAAGTTCAAAGTTCCACAAATCTCTAGGGCAGGGGCAAAATGCCACCAGTCTCTTTTCTGAAACATAGCAAAAGTCACCTTTACTTCAGTTCCCAACAAGTTCCTCATCTCCATCTGAGACCACCTCAGCGTGGATTTCTTTGTCCATATAATTAACATTTTGGTTAAAGCCATTCAGCAAGTGTCTAGGAAGTTCCAAACTTTCTCACATTTTTCTGTCTTCTTCTGGGCCCATGAAACTGTTCCAACCTCTTCCTATTACCCAGTCCCAAAGTCGCTTCCATACTTTCAGGAATCTTTACAACAGCACCCCACTCTACTGGTACCAGTTAACTGTCTTCGTCAGTTTTCATGCTGCTGATAAAGACATACCTGAGACTGGGTAATTTATAGAGAAAAAGAGGTTTAATGGACTCACTATTTCACATGGCTGAGAAGGCCTCAAAATCATGGTGTAAGGCAAGGAGGAGCAAGTCACATCTTACATAGACGGCAGCAGGCGAGGAGAGAGAACTTGTGCAGGGGTTTTATAAAGAACTCTTCTTTATAAAACTATCATATCTCATGAGACTTATTCACTATCACAAGAACAGCGCAGGAAAAACCCAACCCCATGATTCAATTATCTCCCACTGGGTTCCTCCCATGACACATGGGAATTGTCGGAGCTACAATTCAAGATGAGATTTGGGTGGAGACAGATCCAAACCATATCAGGCAAATACCAAGCAGAATTGTTGGTTCATATGGTAACTCTATCTTTAACATCTTGCGGAACCACCAAACTGTTTTACAAAGTGGCTGTGACATTTTACATTCCCACAGGAATAAAATTAAAAAGACTGATAATGCTAAATGTTGACAAAGATTTGAAGAAAACTGAACTCTCATACATTGTTAGTAAGATTGTAAAATAGAAATCAACCCCGTAGTGTCTCATAAAGTCAAACATACAACTACCTCTATGATCCAGCAATTCTACTTCTAAGTACTTCTCTAAGATAAATCAAAACAGGTATACCCCCCACCAAACACACAATTCCTTTTCATAGGCTCCAAGACTGTACATAACAGTGTCCCTGCCTTCTTCTCCAACCTCATCTTTCACCATTCTCCTGGCTGTTTTCACTCCACCCAGAAAGCCACACAAGGCTGCTTGTTGTTTCTCAGTAACATAGGTAATACAACACATTGTGTGGGTATGGCGGGGAGAACCTGTTTTTATTTATCTTAGGCAAATGGCTTGTACAAGAATGTTCATAACAGCTTAATTCATGATAACCCAAATACAATAACAGTTTAATTCATGATAACAAATGACTTGTACAAGAATGTTCATAACAGTGTAATTCATGATAAACCAAACCTGAAACAGTATCTATGGCCAACAACAGGAAAATAGATTAAAGAATTATTACATATTCAAAATCCATAAATATTAAGAAACAGACATGTATCATGTTACACATTATATGATGAATGACCAACAAGAATAAACCTTAAACACTGGTAAAGCTATCAGAAATAAAAATACCTGTTGTATGAAGTACATCTTAGATGACGTTCTATAACAGGGAAAACCAATGTGTACTGAAAAAAAGCACAAGGGTGGTTGCATTTCAGAG
Organism: Hylobates moloch; assembly: GCF_009828535.3. NCBI lineage: Eukaryota > Metazoa > Chordata > Mammalia > Primates > Hylobatidae > Hylobates > Hylobates moloch. The sequence goes on from NW_026652276.1 coordinate 191,343,462, forward strand.
GAAGGTTTGACTGGGAAGAGACATGAGGAAACGTTCTGGGATCATGAAAATTTTATGTATCTTGATAGAGTGTATGTTCCATATATGTGTATTTGTCAAAACTCATCAAATTATACACTTAAGATCTATGCATTTCACTAAAAATAAATTATACATCAATTTAAAAATTTAAAATAAACATATGTGTATATGAATAATACATGGACTAAGAGCAAGAGACCAACAGTATCTGCCAGGCACTGTGGGCTCCGTGTAGACACTGCTCTGTATCCTAATGGAGCTTACATTCTGCTGGGGGATATATAAAAACATGAAATATCTGATATTCAAACCTCAGTAGAGAATATGAATGAATGACCTAATTTTGGTCCTCTAGGAAAAGGAACTGACAACCCTCTTCTTTCATCTATCACTCTATAACATCAGTAAAAATGAGCGTAGATGTAACTGAAGGCAATTCAAAAAAGGAGAGAAAGAAAATACATGGTTCTTTTAAACATTTATTTGTCAATCTATAGATAATTGTTTCCTACATGTAAGGACTCCTATAAATGACATCCTCTGAATCTGAGCAAAGAAATTGAAAAAAATATTAAAATAAAAGAAGTAAATGTATGAGCTTAGAATATCATAAATTAGTGGGGAATGAGCAGGCTGAGTTTACTCTTAGAAAATTATACCAGTTCATTTTTTAAATCAGTTCATTAAAATGTGAAACATTAGCCCCATAAAATATATTTTATTTCAAAAATATACTCAAGCAATGTTTACTAAGAACACAGCTATGCAGGAATTTTTTAAGTGTCTCAAAGACTAAAAATCAAAGACAGTGATAAATGAGAACTCACCTTTGGGAGATGTGTTCTGATGGGGTACTGCAAGGGTAGTATTTAGTCCAAAAATTTAAAACACTTATTAAGGAAGTGGAAGAGATTAACACAAATTAGATTTGTTTTAATACTAAAGTAGGAAATGTTGAAAACATGAGTAAAGACAAGATATTACAACTGGTTGAGGGGGAGTAAGGAACTTAGAGAAAAAATAACAAAGGAACCATTATTCTGGTTGCTTCTTTTCAATGAAGAAGGATGCATACTGAAGATTTAAGAGTAACCATAAATAATTTGTGACAGAGACCTGGGATTCATGTTACTATAAACTTGCAAACAATGGTTGGACTTCTTCCAAGTGATTTCTTTAATAGATTCTTGCTACTCTAGCATTTTCCCTGCATGTAGAATGAAGAAAAGCACTTTGATTTATCTTCTGAAATGGCCATAGATGTAATCATTGCCCTGCACTAGGCACTAAGTATTCAGTCACATCTCTGAGGGAAAAAATAGGAATAAATAAGTGATGGACAGCACCTGCTACTGCATTCTGAAAAATAATTGGTGAGCACTTCCACAAATCATCCTGAACTACCCATGCAAGATTCTGGATCTCATCTGGTCTAGGGGACCAGCCTTACCCAAAAGCAATGAGGTGCTGATAAGGTAGAATATTTTTAAAATTATGCCAGATTCATTTATGTGTAGGAGTACTTGAAAAGAGGTTACAGAAATAGCATAGTAAGAGAAATTTATAGTGTCCCTGGGGATGTATTGGTATTAAAAAGTTACACAGATCCACAGAAACCATAGAATCCCATGACTTTCCAGGTAGGACAGAACCAAGAGCCAACCCAACCCAATTCCATGAGTTTTATAAGAAAATTGTGCCCCTACAAAGTGAAAGGACAGACATAAAAGCAGAATCACAATTTAGATATAGATCACTTCCCATCCAGAGCTCTTCCCATTATCCTCCACTGCTCTCAAATCACAACCACTCCCTTGGATGGGATTGAGTAACCATGCTGTCTAAGCTACAGTATCCACTATCTCTGCCTAATTCATATCTGGTCTTGGTATTGAACTATAAACGTGAAAAATCTGTCAATCTCAAGAAAATTAGATGAAAATAAAACTAGTAGCACAGTAGGAAGCTAAAAAGGAAAAACTCAGATTAATGATTGGTTAAGAAGAAACAAAGGACTGAGTATATAACACGTAAAAAAAATTCCAAAGGTTGAATACTCTGGAACTAAAAGTAAAAGAATAAAATAAGGTTGGAGACATGCATAGTTTTTTCATCCACTAACAGACTATGCAATAAAATAGTAGAACCAACTCTACTTAACCTATTCAAAATAATTGAATAAACATAGTGATTAATGCTTTGATTATAATAAAAATATTCCTCTGTGCTTGGAATTAAATATGCTATAAAAATACATTGTTAATATTCAATCAAGTTGCTCTTAAGTAAAAGCTAAGCATCTTCTTATTAAAAATTTTAATATTCAAGTCTTGAATATTTTCACGAAAATTAGCAATATAAGGCATTGGTTGAATCAGGAGACACAATGTTTATGTCTCCCTAAATTCATATGTTGAAAACATAATCACCAATATGATGGTATTAGGAGGTGGGGTTTTTTGGGGTAATTAGATTATGAGTATGGAGCCCTCATGAATGGATTTAGTGCCCTTATAAAAGGGACCTGAGAAAGCTCTCTCACCTTTTCTGCCATGTGAGGATACAACAAGAAATAGCCATCTGCAACCCAGAAGAGGGCCCGCACTAGAGCTCAACCATGCTGGCACTCCAATCTCACACTTCCAACTTCTAGAACTGTGAGACATAAATTTCTGTTGTTGATAAGCCACCTAGGATACTATTTTGTCATAACAGCTTGAACTCAAACAATGTTTCTACATAATTAATATCTAGAACTAGTGGAATTGACTTAATAGCTGCATAACCAGAACTATGGAATTTCATTTTTCTTTAATACTGCCATTAATCTGTCTTTCTTATAATATATATTAAAGTGCCTCAGGTTCAAAGGTCTCTTCCAGATCATTCTAAGGCAGCTGTGTAGGATTGAGGGTAGTTCATATAATATAGGGATAGGGAGAAAGAAAGTTGTTTCCTACTTCCTTCTACCCACTGGAACTCCGCCACTCTCATTCTAGTTTGAAAATAAGTAGAAGACAAACTCAACATCTGCTATTGAGGTAGATTATTTTATAACCATTTTACAGACGAGGAAATTGAATTGCAAAACATAAATTATCTTTGCCAAAGTTAGACAGAGTAAGAGATCTGATCTGATTCTGAAGCGCATGCTCTTCCATTACATAATTATGACTCTCCATAATGCTAAGATGGATGACGGGAGGCAGGGGGTGGTATATTTAAGAGAACTGTGATAACTTTGACTTTTTTCAGTTGAATTATCTGGAAAAAGTACAAGTAAAAGCAACAAATGGCTCAGTGAGAAAGATCATGACCTTTCAAGCCAAGCAGACAAATTTAGAGTCTAGTTCTGCCACTTACTGGCCATGTTAAATGGGGCAAGTATTAATAACTCAACACCTTCTAAAGCCTCTGTTTCATAACCTTTAAGAAGCAGTACTAGCACCTCTTCCCTCATACCACTGTTGAGAGAAATAAATCTAAAACACTTATCACTATGCTTAGTGCTACTCATTCACTAATGGTAAACTACTTCTCACTTTGCTTTTTGGTTAATTGTTTTTAAATCAATATTGCTATAATTCTTGATATTTTTTTCACATTTGCAGAAAGCTTGCTCCTTCTAAGCAACATTTAAGATGAGATGGAAATTATTTGACCTATTAGCATAGGGATAAAGTCATCCTCTCCTTTTCTAGATTTTTCCTAAAATACATACAAATCTCTTAAAAGAAATTTAAGGTCCAGCCATCTACATTTATAACTACAAGCCAAAGCCTCCAACACGATTTAATTTTTACTAATCATAGTCAGAAAAACTATGTAGTAAAGACCCATTATTACTTGAAAGATTAAACTAGATGGTCTTCAAGTTTCTTGCTAATTTTGTGCCTTAGACTTCTGATATACATTGGTACACAATATTGGTTTTTTCCCTTCAGAAAAAAAAAAAGTCTCCAGTAAATGCAATGTATTTTGAGGTGTGGTATCCCAATGGCCATATATGCATCTATCATGCAGTAATCCACAAAGTGCAAATGGCATTAAGTAGGCTTTCTGGAAAAATGTATGATTTTTCTGACCATGCAGGAGGCCACATCTCAAAAATTCAAAACTTTGATTCAAGTAGAAAACATCCTGATCTGATCTGACCTCTTATTTCACCTTTGAACTTAAAATCCTTCTTATATATTACCAAGATATCAGAAATATTTTGCGATTGTAACATTAAAAACAAACACAAAAATCACTAGCCCTTTGATGCTTAAACTGAAAAGGATTGCAACAAATTTTAGTAATTTGAAATAATTATGTTATTAAATTTTGTATTAGTCGGTTTATCACAACAATGTCTGATTTTTCTCAGTAGACTGCAAACTCATAAGAGGAATGTCCTCTCTGCTCTGCAGACATTAACAACAGCACTTGGTATATAGACAGATTTCAAGAAAGAATTTTAAATGAATAAACGGATTTTTTTATTTTGCATCCTTTCTATTTTTGTATCTTTTCTATTCTGGGTAGAGGTAAATATGGTGTTCCTCCTGTAGCTATTTTGACCATTCATGTATTTATTTGTGAAACCAACTTGTATCTATAATAAGTTGCAAAAGCTTTACAAGAAATTTTGTGTAAATGATTACTCAACAATTATTAGGCAGATAATAAGTACTCCTATTTAACAGGCTTTGAGAATTAACAAAGTACTTCAAAAAATGCATACGAAAGTATACATATAGTAATAATGAAGGCTACCATTCATTGGGCACTTATTGTGTAATGAGGCCTTGTGAGATGCATTACTAATGAGTCCTACTTTGCTTTTGAGTTTCAAAGAGAGTAAGTGACTTGCTAAAGGCACAAAGTTTTTAACCTAATGGTTTCTACCTAAAGGTGGAAATTCTGTTTTGTTTCATTTTGTTTTGTTTTGAGACAGAGTCTTGCTCTATCGACCAGGCTGGAGTGCAATGGCACAATCTCGGCTCACTGCAACCTCCACCTTCCCGGTTCAAGTGATTCTCCTGCCTCAGCCTCCTAAGTAGCTGGGATTACAGGCACGTGCCACCACGCCTGGCTAATTTTTGTATTTTTAGTAGAAAGAGGGTTTTACCATATTGGTCAGACTGGTCTCGAACTCCTGACCTCATGATCTGCCCGCCTCAGCCTCCCAAAGTGCTGGGATTACAGGCATGAGCCACTGCGCCCGGCCAAGGTGGAAAGTCTTAAGAGGGTATCATGGGCACTTCGGGCTGGCCTCGTACATTAAGTCAGGAAGAAACTTTAAAAGTTCCTAACCTGTTCTTTGCTATTTGTAGTTTCCTCTTCTTGAACCCTGGGACTGAATTGTGGGCTATTTTCAGCTTTTGATGGTTCTGATCGTTCAAACATCTTCTCTCTTCAGATAACACTCATTTGCAGGCTGGTGACCATGTAAACAGGTTCCAATGCAGTTGCCTCTGACTGTAGTCCTTCTGGAGCCAGCAGACTTTCAACTTCCCTAGGCCATGTGCTTTCCTTGTGGAACATGGTTAGATTTCCAATTTCAGGGGACCCTGTTGTGCTGTAAAGATCACTGGATTACAATGGCATCTACCTTTTTTCTCTATCAGCTCTGCTTTCATAATGACCCATTGATGTCTTAAATGACATCTAGTGCCTCAAATACCCAGGGCCCAAGTGAAACATTAATCTTTGATATGTAAATGAAATGATAGAGGCATCATCTCAATGTTAATTAGAGTCACAGCGTGTTACTGTTCTGCTATATGTCCAGCTTTTTTTTAAGTGATATTCATTCTTCTGGGATCCAGCATGAGTGATTGTGTTACAGTGATGACACAGAGGTAACCCATGGAGGCTATCCTTTTTAAGAATCCTGAAAGAATCTAAGAATCCTGGACATGAAGGTATTTTTATCAGTTAAATGTTTGTATATTATTGGGGCAAAAATGCTGAAACTATATCCGCTGTTAAAGTCCTTGGTGACTCCAGATTTAATAGTTTATTTTCCTCTACCCTATAAGCTAGATATGTAATCCCAGGGTCATAAAAAATATGAAGATAAGCAAAAATCTCTTTGATCATGTCTGATTCAACATATAAACTAAACCCATTGAGCTTAATTAATGCCCAAGGAAGGTCTGGAAATCTAGAACTTTATAAAAACTATGTCTGCATTTCCCTGGAGATATTCCTCAGAGCTTTTGTGAAGGACTTTTAAGGAACTCTTTTTCAGGATTTATTGATTGTTTTATATTTGTTGTTTTATGAACTCTTAACTCTTGCTGTATAAAATGCTCAGGTTGCTTTTTGTTACCATTTGAGGTTTGGATGATTATAAATATATAGAAAAGAACTCAATGGTCTTAGATGGTGTAGGAAAACTATTTCAATACCATTGCCATACATGCTAAAAATGGATTAGCTGAAAAGTTGTAACAAAATAATCATTTATATATTTCATGAGTTAAAAGATATTTTTATATAGGTAGGATCTTGAAGCTTCTAGAAAGTTCAGATCTTATAGGCAGAGAAATCTGCCTGACAGAAAAGTATACCTGGGTGATGGGATGACCTGTGCAGTAAACCACCCTGGCACACGTTTACCTGTGTTACAAACCTGGACATCCTGCACATGTACCCCTGAACTTAAAAGTTGAAAACAAAAAGAAAGTCTTCTTGTGTAAATGTATATATCTTTTGATATTTTTCAGTTGACAAAGTAAATTAAGTTTCTAGGGTTACACAGACGCTAAGTGGCACAAGATTGGTCAACCAAGATTTTACTGGAATCCTTAGTGAACTGTTAAAATGGAGTGAAGAAAAACAAGTGGAAAAATTACATTATGCTACAGCAAGAATGAGCGGTAAAAAACTAAGTAATGAGTATAGATTACCATTTTCTTTTTTTTTTTTTTTGAGACGGAGTCTTGCTCTTTCGCCCAGGCTGGAGTGCAGTGGTGCAATCTCGGCTCACTGCAAGCTCCGCCTCCCGGGTTCACGCCATTCTCCTGCCTCAGCCTTTCTGAGTAGCTGGGACTACAGGCGCCCGCCACCACGCCTGGCTAATTTTTTGTATTTTTTAGTAGAGACGGGGTTTCACCGTGGTCTCGATCTCCTGACCTTGTGATCCGCCCGCCTCGGCCTCCCAAAGTGCTGGGATTACAAGCGTGAGCCACCGCGCCCGGCCTAGATTACCATTTTCTAACATAAATAGCCAGGCCTTAATAACTATTGAAGATGAAATGAGATGACATTAACCTTTTTGTTTTATTTGCTGATTTTTAAAAATTTTCTTTTGGAACAATTTCAAATTTACAGAAAACTAAAGAATTATTCCCCCTTTAAATCATGTAATAAGTTCCCAATCTGATTATTACACCCTAAACATAAGGTCATTCTCCTATATAACCACAAAACAACCATCAAAATTGGGAAATTAGCATCTATAAGGTACTCCCATCTGACATTCAAATCCCATTCAACTTTTAACAAATTCTCCAATAATATCATTTCAAACAAAAAACATCCAGTCGAGGATCACATGTGTTTAGCTGTCATTTCTCTTTAGTCTTTGTTCATCTGAAACAATTTGTCTTGCCTTGGCTTTCAAGGACTTGACACTTTTGAAGACTACAGGCTATTTTTTAGAATGTTCCTCAGTTTGAGTTTATCTTTCTATTTCCTCATGATTCGATTCAGGCTATGCATCTTGGACAGGAATATCACATAAGTGATGATGCTATGCTCTTATTGCATCTGCCAGGTGGTACATGATTTTAATTTTTCCCATCGCTGGTGATGTTAACTTTAATCTCTTGATTAAGGTGGTATCTCTGTGGCTTAGCCACAGTGAAGTTACTCTTTTTATAATCAATCCGTGTTTTATTGGGAGATATTTTTTGATTATATTATATCCCATTGATGAACAAATGTCACTTACTTATATCAATATAAGCTAATGTATTCCTATTTTATTAAGTTAGTTATGATCTGTACTACCATCATTTTTTTTGGTGCTCAAATTTTGTACTATTTGGCCACTGAGAGTCCCTTGAAGCTGGCTTCTCTGTTCTTTGACATATCCGTATCATTCTTTGAGCAATTCTTGCTTTCTAACAAAACAAAATCCCCAGGCTCATCTTATACCTTTCTTTCTCCTAGTCCTGGAGACAGACTTTTTCCAGAGTCCTGGTTCCTTTTAGTGAATGGTATGTAGAAACCAGATCATGGTACCCTTTCTATTGTGATGTTGTTCCTCGGGCTCTTAAACCCTAATTTCCTGTGCCAAGTTATGTCTCTTTCTTGGATAACTGATGGAGGAGCATTTACCAGCTTCAGAGAAAATATCCTGCCCATTCATTGGAGCATAATCTTTCCTTATGGACAATTTATTCAACATCAGTACTTTCTTCATCAATCAAATTTATATCACACTGTGCACTGGACATCAGCCTGGTCTAGTTCCTTCTCTCCACTACTCCTCATGCCAGGGGCACCTGGTACTGATTCCACATTCTTTCTACAGGTGTCTGATTGCCTTGATTACTTATCTTCTTCCCTAACCTCTTGAATGAGAATTCACACAACTCCTCCACAAATAAACAATACTTTGCAAACCTGGGCATTATACATTTATGTAGCCCCCCCACACACAAAAAAAAAGTTCTAATCTCCTCCTAACACATAAAAAAACACATACAAAAAATCTCCGAGATGTTAATCTGCTCCAGCAATACAGAACAATTTCTATTACCAACAGAATGCTTAATTTTTCTGTCTAAAAAAATATCAGATTTGGGTTAATAGTGTTCTGTTCTCCACAAGAACAATAAATGAATGCTTGCTTTATATATAATAAAAAGGTCCAATTAAACATTTTTTACAGAACAAAAGAATATTCTATTTTGTAGGTAGAGAAATAAAACTGCTTGCAATTTTGAAATAACAGAGTTTCTAGTCTTTATTTTTCACGTTTTAAAAAAGTCTGAAGGCCAACTATCTCTGTCAGGATACCCCACAGCACTTTTATGAATTTTAAACATAAAAAAGGCACAATATTGGCCCATATTTAGTATTCATTCAGGACAGGTTGCATCATTTTAATATGACAGAGAACTAAGCATATTTACAGGTTGGGAGGAAGAGCTCATGGTGTGGGAGTGGCTAGGGTACAAAGAAGGAGAGCATGAGTGCTGAAGCAGGTTTCTGCAGAGATGTGAGGGGTGGGATGCAGAAAGTAAGCGGAGAGTTTGGCCCCAGCCTGTAGGAAAAAGGCTTCTTAATCCGAAAAGAGAAGGGCAAAGGTGAAGAGAGTGAGAGTAGATGCAACAAAACTTGTGGAGATGATGAAACGTAAGAGGTTAAAGTATTTCTTCTTGATGGCCCCCAGTAAAGGCCCATTAAGCTTCTCAATAAAGTTGGATGCATGGTTGAGGCATTACAGAAGAGTGGTGAAAAATTTAAATTATGTGGAAAAAAAATAGGTACCCTAAGCCAGGTACACAAGGTGAAGCTATGGCCCATCCAAGATTAGAGGCTACAAATCAGTAGAGTACAAATCTGCTCAATTTATAATTTTATTGGGCTGCAGTGCAGGTGTCAAAAATACCAAAGGCAAGGTGACTACAGTCAACAACAATGTACTGTACATTTTAAAATAACTAAAAGAGTACAATTGGATTATTTGTAACCCAAAGAAAGGATAAATACTTGAGGTGATAGATATTCCATTTACCCTGATGTGATTATTACACATTGATGCCTGTATCAAAATATCTCATATACCCCATAAATATAGATACCTACTAGGTATGCACAAAAATTAAAAATAAATAAAATATCAGAGGCAGACAGTTTATTCCAGAACCCAGGTGTTGCAGGGTAGGCACAGTCTTGGATGAGGGTGACTAAAACATTGGATTTGGGTAAATGGGAAAGCAAATGAATTTCTGAATAGCATAATAGATTGGATGAAGTTGTAGTATGTAATCTAAAATCTGGAAATACCAGTAAAAGAAGGTGGATATAATGGGACTAATGGAGTGAAAAGCTATGAAGGAGTAGGATATTATACCTTACAATTTCAGTGAGATAGGGGTTATGGCTGATAACCAGGCCCACAGTGAAACAACAGAAATGGATTGAAGATGAAAATTACTAGTGTTAAGAAGGTCAAGAAAGTCTGATGGAAAAAGGTTGGATGAGCTGCTCACTTGGACCCAGACAGATGGTAAGGCTTCAGATGAAGTGAAAGGCTGTGAACCAGGTGTAAAATCTTTGATACATTTGAGGTGACCAAGAGCCCAATATATATGAGTAAACATATAGAAGGGGTAAAATATGCCATAACCAAGTGGCACAAACGTCAGTGAAGGAGTGGTTTTTACAGGAGTGTTGAAGAGAAAGGACTTGTAAACAGCATTGTGGAGTTAGGAAAATGCTGAGAAGATGACCCCAGGAAAACGAGCAGCTTTCACAATAGAGATATTCAGAAGAAGCTTTGCCCTTTAGAGAGAGCTGGGTTCCAGGGAAGGCAAAAAGTCAACTGAAGATACTGTGAGTATGTAGGAGTGTCATCATCACTAATTGAATTTTCCAAAAGAAATGGTATGAAAGACTGTGGAGGAATAAACCAGCAAAATGGTAGTTCCAGAAAAAATGAGCACGGAAATGGAAATAGAATTCTGAAAGAAGAAAGATAAGTAAACAGAGCTACATTTTCGATAGTAGTCAGTGATAACAGAATGGCAAGGATATGAAAGTGCGATTCCTAGCCTTAAGGTTCTAAATGTAATTTGGGTATAGCATTTTCCCAGTAGTGATCAAGCTGAGGCACTGGGTAATGTATGAGGCTTCCTCAAATGAGTGTATACGAGTCTCTGCTCAGACAATCAAAGCAATCCCTAGAGTGTTTTGAAATGGGAAGAGCTCTGGATCCCCTGAACTTGACAGCATGTGAAGATTTTATGTGGTCTATGACTTGCCATTCACTGGTGAATTGCAATTAATCTCCCCACAATTCCATCCCCAGGCCACTAAAATCTCTTGGAGAACTATATGTTGCCAATAGAAGATTGGGAGTCCATTCTGACATGATTGGATGATTGAAAATAATACCTCTGACAGTAGCAGCTGTGGCTTTAGCAGTAAGACACTCAGTCAAGTAATCCTTTCTCTTGAAACTTTTTCCTTCATTTTCAAATTACCTTTCTCTACTTACGTAATACCTTATGCAAATATGGAGTCATGATTTTTTAAGACTTAATGCTTGTCCTAGCTATAAGACAGTTTAGCCAACAAAGAAGGTAGCAAATATTTCATTCCAACTTTGCTGTTGGATTTTATTTATTACAGGTCAAATGACTTACGGGATTAGTGAGAAGGTTGAAGAAACAGACTCTAGTTTGAGCTACTAGGAATGGACCATCAAGGTAACTTCTACATTTGCTACAATCAGAAGGTGCCTCTGTAATTAAGATGTTGCCAGGATAGCCACTAGCTCCGGAACCATACTTATTTTGCAAGGGTTATCCAAGCCTCAACAGATTCCAATTCAAGTCCCATGAAGGTACATCTAATTGAGAGATTTCATGTCACATCCTGAGCCCTAGCACTGAGGGGATTCTTACTTTCCAGCATCTGCAGTACAGATGGCACACACTAGAAATAGAATAAATTGGATATTGAATGGGCCAGTATCTACCACAGTGTTCTACCCATATTCTGGTAATAAGATTGATGATTATTCCACCAGGAAATATTGTCTCTTTGACCAGTGATTTCCAGAGATTACACTCCCCATTCTTATTGGGGTATTTCCTCAGAAGTAACATGCCCTCAAAATTGGAAAGTGCAAGGAGGAATTTTAAGTTCAAATTTCTTCCTCTAGCTCAAGAGATGTTATTTATGCAAGTAAGTGACATGAGAAGGAAATTTGCCATTTACCTATGACTCCCATCCCCAGGTAACAGTAAATAGGTTCTGAGAGTTTATTTTTGAGCATAAAGGACCAACTACAACCTTCCTAGCATCTGAAAACTTATGAGACTTAGTTCTAACAGACAAGAAAACTACATTTGCCTCAAACAGGTAAGCATTAGAAATCAGGCCATTGGCCTAGAAGTGTTCACCTATTCCAAAACCAGTATTTTTTTATTTTTACTTTTATTTGTTTTTGAGACAGAGTCTCGCCTTCTTGCTTGGATACATTGCAGGTATATATATTCATGGGGTACATGAGATATTTTGATACATTTATACAAAGCATAATATGATTTTAGTCCCATCCATGTTGTTACAAATGACAGGATCTCCTTCTTTTATGGCTGAATAGTACTTGACTGTGTATAATTACATTTTCTTTATCCATTTGTCTACTGATGGACACTTAAGTTTCTTCCAAATCTCGTATATTGTGAATAGTGCTGCAATAAACATAGGAGTGCAGATATGTCTTGGATATACTAATTTCCTTTCTTTTGGGTATATACCTAGCAGTGAGATTAGATTGCTTGATCATATAGTTGTTCTTAGTTTGTTCAGGAACCTCCAAACTGTTCACCATAGTAGCTGTACCAATTTACATTATCACCAACAGTGTATGAGGATTCTCTTTCCTCTACATCCTCACCAGCATTTGTTATTGCCTGTTTTTTTGGATAGAAGCCACATCTTAACTGGAGCAAAAAGATATCTCACTGCAGTTTTGATTTGAATTTCTGTGCTGATCAGTGATGTTAAACACATTTTTATATGCCTGTTTGCTGTTTCTATGTCTTCTTTTGAGAAATGTCTATTCAGATCTTTCGCTCATTTTTAATTGAATTATTAGATCAATTTCTATTGTTTAATCCATTTTGATTTGATTTTTGTATACGGCAAGAGAAAGCAGTCTAGTTTCACTCTTCTGCCTCTGGATATCCTCAGCATCATTTATTGAAGAGACTGTTCTTTATTCAATATATGTTTTTGGCACCTTTGTTGCAAATGAGTGTATGGATTTGTTTCTGGGTCCTCTGTTGTGTTTCATTGGTCTATGTGTCTCTTTTTATGCCAGTATGATGCTGTTTTGGTTACTATAACTCTGTAATACAATTTGAAATCAGGTAATATGATTCCTCCAGTTCTCTTCTTTTTGATCAGGAAAGCTTTGGCCATTCTGTGTCTTTTGTGGTTCCATATAAATTTTAGGATTTTTTTTCTATTTCTGTGAAGAATGTCATTGGTATTTTCATAGGGATTGCACTGAATCTATAGATTGCTGTGAGTAGTATGGATATTTCAAGAATATCAATTCTTCCAATCCACGAACATGAAACATGGAATATCTTTCCATTTTTAGTGTCCTCTTCAGTTTCTTTCATCAATATTGTATAATTTTCATTATAGAGATCTTTCACTTTTTTAGATTTATTCCTAGGTATCTTATTTTATTTTTTTGTAGCTCTGTAAATGGGATTACTTTCTTGACTTCTTGTTCAGATTATTCACTGTTGGCATATAGAAATGCCACTGTTTTTTTTTTTGAGTTGGAGTTTCACTCTTGTATCCCAGGCTGGAGTGCAATGGTGCCATCTTGGCTCACAGCAACCTCCGCCTCCTGGGGTCAAGCAATTTCTCCAGCCTCAGCCTCCCAAGTAGCTGGGATTGCAGGCACCCACCACCACGCCTGGATAATTTTTGTATTTTTAGTGGAGACGAGGTTTCGCCATGTTGGCCAGACCTGATAAAAAGTGATCCTCAACAAAATACTGGCAAACCAAATTCAACAGGTCTGTAATTTTCTTTCTTTTAATGTGTCTTTGTCTGGTTTTGGTATCAGGTTGATACTGGCCTTGTAGAATGAGTTTGGAAGTATTCCCTCCTCCTCTTTTTTTTTTTTTTTTTTTTTTTTTAGTATAGTTTGAGTAGGATTAGTATTCGTTCTTTAAATGTCTGGCAATTTAAAACGGTGGTGAGACCATCAGGTCTTAGACTTTCTTTGCTGGGAGACTTTTTATTAGGACTTTGATCTCATTACTTGTTATTGGTCTGTTCAGTTTTGGGATTTCTTCACAGTTCAATCTTGGTAGGCAAAGCCAGTCATTTTTTCACAAAATTCAGGTTTGAGTATGAAGGTGCTTAGTTTCAGGTACAGTCAATACAGTGCAAATGATTGAAGCTAAAGCCTGAAATATTGAGGGATATAAAAGAAACAACTTCAATACATGTATGTGAAGAGGCTATAAATGGTAACATTTCTGGATCTTGAAGCAGAAATATGTAAAACAACTCTTATGTACATTTTGGGCTTATTGTATTATATTTTAACATGTTGTCGTGATGAGGTCTTTAGGGTAAGACCATGATGATGAGTAGCAGTTGGAGCCTTTTCTGAGCGGTAGAAACATTCCCAATATCAATCCTCTCCATCAGACAAGGATATGAAGCTCAGAGAAAATATTGTAAAGGAGAGAGCATGTAGTGCTGACCCAAAGGCCAAATTCAGTCAATAAACAGGTTCTATTCAACCAGCCCCATGTAGGAGCTCACAGGTTATTTTTTATTTTTTTGCTTTCTACTCTATATTTTATTTTTTGCACTGAGTTACTAATCTAGAAACAAACATTTCTAGATTGTGATGTTTCATATTTAAAAAACCTGTGTTCCATCTTTCTTGGAAGTTCTTGCAACCTGGGTCCCACATTCTGTAATGATAACAAAGAGATCTGAGACATCGCTGTCCACAGTTTACTGGGACCTCACCACACCTTATTGTCTCTTTACCTGGCACATTTCACTTATTTAGATTTTCTGACAGGTCCCTGTATGCATCTGAGTTGGTGATTTCTTTCTGAAAGTATCAGCAAAAGGAGGTCCCACCTTTTGTTAAGCTTACTCTCTTGGGCATGGCCTCAAAGGACTGCAGAGTAGAATACCTATCTGGTAGAAGTGAAGCTGGCAGAGAGTTCTGCAGGAAGATAGCCAATACACAGGGCCTGATGCACTGGGGGCTCAATAAATTTATGTGGAAGGAATTATTACATAAAGCAAATAGAAAAATAAAAATGAGACAAACAGACATTTTTAGTTGTTTAGTTAACAACTTCACTCATTTAAAAGGTGATTAGTTTTTCTTTA
Source organism: Hylobates moloch (assembly GCF_009828535.3). NCBI lineage: Eukaryota > Metazoa > Chordata > Mammalia > Primates > Hylobatidae > Hylobates > Hylobates moloch. The sequence continues at coordinate 191,358,606 of NW_026652276.1, forward strand.
GGAATCTGGATTCTGTTCTTATTTGTAAAAGGTTTTATATGTTAATTATTGCCTGTAATAAATAAAGCATTATAATAAGTCTTATGAGAATACAAATTTAGATTAAGTAGCACTTCTCCAAGAAGCTTAATCAAAACATATCTATAAAATGGCCAAAATTATCCCTCTTGAACTTTGTAGTAAATAGTAATTAAAAAATAATTCAACAGAGTTCTATTTATGCTACTTTTATTAAGACTAACCATTTGTTGGTTTTAAATTATATGCCTCCTTTTATTAAAATAAATAACATGCTGACATAAATTAAAATGCTTTTGAACATTACAAATATATTTAAATTTCACACTTTTCTGTTTTATGGTAGAAGAATTAGCTGAATCAACTCTTACTTGCGCTGATGTGCAAAATGCAGAGTTTTCCTTAATGGAAAAGATAATAAAAATGAAGCAGCATTTTCCAAATATTAATTCCTACTATGATGCTTACATATCCTTGAGATTAATTTGAATTTAATCACAAGCAGTATAGTCGTGGGTAAGAGCATAGATTATGAAGTCAAGTTTCCTACCTTGGGTGACTCAAAATGATCTTGAGCAGGTCACTTAATGTCCCAAAGCCCTAGTATCCCTCTGTACAGAGCAGATCAGAATACCTATCTGAGTCATGGTAAAGGTTAAAAAAAATGACAAGTAAAGATCTTAGTACTTAGTATGTAAGTACTTAGTACTTACTACGTAGCCACATAAGTATTCTGTAAAGTTACAAAATACTGATGAAGGTATCAAATAAATATTTCTAGGTCACTGAACAAACCACCAAAAGTCAGATAAGAGATGCCAAAAATGCCTAACTAGAATCCTCTAAAGTAAAAGTGGTTTTGTTTTTTTCCTGGATAGTTTAGAAAATATAAATATTTTAACACAATTAAACACTTAGTTGGTTTATTTTATTTTTGCTCTTTTAAGATTGGCCTCTGAATTTAATTTTATTTCATAATTAGGTAAAATATATAGATAGTTCAAAAGCCAAATCTACAAAGGAAAATATATTGAAAGAAGTCAAACTAGCTCTGTCTGCTCCTCACAATGGTATCTATCTCTCCCTCTTTCTTAAACAATAACACACTGTACACACAATTTTTATTGAGGGTTTTTTTTTTCTGAAGAATATACCCTGGGGATAGCTCTGCGGCAGCACATGAAGATATTTCTCATTCTATTTTATAGCTGCTTAATACTCCATTGTGTGTATGTAGCAGAGTTTATTCAACCAGTCTCTTCTTAATGAATATTCGGATTATTTCTACTTTAGCAAATAGTGCTGCGATGAATAGCCTTGAATATACATGAGAGGATCATAGGTTGGATCTCTAAGATGATTTTTAACTTAACTGAAACTTGAAGATGTCCTGTAAAGTTTGAGAATTGAAATGCATGAAATACTGAATTCATACCTAGATGATAGGCCTACTCTTGGCCTTGTAAGTTATTGAGACAGTATAGGAAGCCGTCTTTGCCTGTGCAGAAAATTACGTCATTTGCTGAAGTTTTTTGTTCTTTATCAGCTATTTGTTATTGAAGATAGCTTGCATCTGTCTTCAGTAAGATGCCAGGAAACTTACTTAGCAGAAAGCTGAATACCATGAGCTTATTAAAATAAGTTTACATGGACCTTCATTGTATTTCTCCATTTTAACATACATAACGAGAAGAAAAATATTTTAAAGATTGTTTATTCCCTACTCCTCCTTTCTTTCTCCAAATTGTTAACCACTTTGGTAAAAGATTCTTTTTTTATATATAGCTTTATGAGATATAATTCACATACCATAAACTCCATTCATTTAAAGTCTGTCGTTTAGTGAGTTTTATCATGTGTACAGACTTGTACAACCATAACTACAATCTAATTTTAGAACATTTTTGCAACCTCAAAATGAAAACCCCTATCCAACAGTAGTCCCTCTGTATCTCCTACCAGCCCTGGATAGTCATTAACCTACCTTCTGTCTCTATAGATTTGCCTGTTAGAATCAAACAATATGTAGCCTTTGTGACTGACTTCTTTCACTTAGCATAACACTTTCAAGATTCATCAGTATTTTAACATAAATCAACACTTCATTGATTTGTATTGCCAAAAATATATTCCATTGCATAGATATACCACATATCCTCCTACCCCTAGACCCTGGCAAACAATATTCTACTCTTGGTCTCTTATGAGTTTGACTGCTCTAAGTACCTCATATAGGTGAAATGATACCATATTTATCTTTTTGTTACTGGCTTATTTTACTTAGCAGAATTTCCTCACGATTCATCCATGTTGTAGCATATGTCAGAATTCCCTTTTTCCTTAAGGCTGAATAATATAGTCCATTGTGGGCGGGCGCGGTGGCTCACGTCTGTAATCCCAGCACTTTGGGAGGCCGAGGCGGGCGGATCACAAGGTCAGGAGATCGAGACCATCCTGCCTAACATGGTGAAACCCTGTCTCTACTAAAAATACAAAAAATTAGCTGAATGTGGTGGCAGGCGCCTGTGGTCCCAGCTACGCAGGAGGCTGAGGCAGGAGAATGGTGTGAACCCAGGAGGCGGAGCTTGCAGTGAGGCAAGACTGCGCCACTGCACTCCAGCCTGGGCAACAGAGCGAGACTCCCTCTCAAAAAAATAATAATAATAATAATATAGTCCATTGTAAGTGTGTGTGTGTGTGTGTGTGTGTGTGTGTGTGTGTGTGTGAGAGAGAGATATTTTACTTAGCCATTATTTGCCTGTGGACACAGGTTGCTCCCACGTTTCAATTATTGTAAATAATGCTCCTATGAATATGGGTATACAAATATCTCTTTGCAAATCTGCTTTCAATTATTTTGGTTATACACCCAGAAGTGGGATTAATGGATCATATGGTAATTCTATTTTTAATTTTTTGAGGAACCACTATCCTGTTTTCCACAATGGCTATAACATTTTGCATTCCAACAACAGTATACGAGGGTTTGCAATTTCTCTACACAGCCACCAATATTTGTTATTTTCTCTTTTTTTATAGTAGTCATCTTAATGCGCTTGAAGTAAAATGTTTTGTCTGCATCAGTTGAGATGATCATGCATTTTCCCTCTTCATTCTCTTAATGTGGTATAGTACATTTTTAGATTTTTGTATGTTGAAACATCCTTGCATTCAATTCCAAAAATAAATTCCACGTGCTCATGGCATATAATCCTTTTAATACATGGTTGGATTTGGTTTGCTAATATTCCGTAGAGGACAAACATGGTATCAATGTTGTAAGGGATATTGGTATGTAGTTTTCTTTTCTTATAGTGTCTGTCTTAGTTCATTCAGGCTGCTATGACAAAATGCCATAAACTGGGTAGCTTATATTAATAAATAGCAATTTATTTCTCACCGTCCCGGAGGCTGGGAAGTCCAAAATGATGATGCTGTCAGATTCAGTGTCTGGTGAGACCCTGCTTTGTGGTTCATAGATGGCACTCACTGTGTCTTCATTTGGTGGAAGTGACAAACTATCTCTCTGTGGTCTCTTTTATAAGGGCACTAATCCCATTCATGAGGGCTCCACCCCATGACCTAATTACCTCCCAAACGTCTTGACTGTGAATACCATAACCTTGGGGGCTAGAATTTCAATGTACAAATAGGTTGTTAGGTTTTGGTTTCTAGGATTTTGTCCATTTAATCTACGTTCTAAAATTTTTCAGCATGCAATTGCTCATAGTACTCTTGTATAATGAGTATACAAAAATCATAAAGGGGAGACATTACAACTAATTCATTTTTTTTTTTTTTTTTTTTTTGAGGCAGATCGTCTGTTGAGGTGCAGCGAGTCTCGGTGGCAGGGTTCACGCCATTCTCCTGCCTCAGCCTCTCCGAGTAGCTGGGACTACAGGCGCCCGCCACCACGCCCGGCTAATTTTTTTGTATTTTTAGTAGAGACGGGGTTTCACTGTGGTCTCGATCTCCTGACCTCGTGATCCGCCCGCCTCGGCCTCCCAAAGTGCTGGGATTACAAGCGTGAGCCACCGCGCCCGGCCTATTTTTATTTTTATTTGTTAATTTTTATTTCTATAGAATTGGTTGTAATGTCTCTCCTTTGTGATTTTAGTAGTTTGAGTCCCTTCCATTTTTCATTAGTTCATCTAGCGAAAGATGTCAACTTTGTTAAATTTTTCAAAAAACTCAACTTTTGGTTTCATGACTTTCTCTATCTTCTTTCTATTCTACATTTCATTTATCTTTGCTCTAATCTTTATTTCTATTTTTCTGGTAGCTTTGAGTTTAGTTTGTTCTTTTTCTGGTACCCTAAGTTGTAAAGTTGGGCTACTGATTTGAGATCTTTTCTATTTTTGAATGTGAGCATTTATAGCTATAAATCTCCCCTTAGCACTTCTTTTGTTGCATCTCATAAGTTTAGTATATTGTGTTTTCATTTTCATTAATCTCTACATATTTTATCATTTCCATTGGTTGTATTTGATCCATTGGTTGTTTAAGAGTGTGTTGTTTAATTTCCTCAATTTTGTATACTTTTATCTCTTTTATTGATTTCTAACTTTGCTTTGTTGTGGTCAGAGAAGATACCATATATAGTATTTATCTTGTAAATATATTGAGATTGAATTTTTGGCCTAACACCTGGTCTATTTGGGAACCCAGTGGGCACTTGGGAAAAATGTGTATGCTGCTGTTACTTTGCAGAGTGTTTTGTACATATCTGTTAGATCTAGTGGCTTATTAAGTCCTATGATTTCTTATTTTCTTCTGTCTGGTTGTTCTATCCATCATTAACAATGGGGTGTTGGAGTCTCCAAATATTATGTAGAACTGTCTATTTCTCCCTTCAGTCTGTCAGTTTTTGCTTTATATATATATATATATATATATATATAAATCTTTCTCAATTATATATATATAAATAAAGGCTTATATTACATACATGTTTATAATTTTTATACCTTCCTACTGTTTTATTAATATATGATATCCTTCATTATGTCTTGTAATCTTTGCTGATTTAAAATCTATCTTATCTGATGTTAGTATAGCCACTCTTGCTCTCTCGGTTACCAATTGTGCCAAGTATCTTTTTTCATTCTTTTACTTTCAATCTATTTGTGTCTTTGGATCTAAAATGAATCTCTTGTAGATAGAATATAGTTGGAATATTTTTTATCCATCTTGCCAGTCTGTCTCTTGATTGGAGAGTTTAATCTATTTACATTTAAAGTAATCACTTATAAGAAGGGACTTACTTCTGTCATTTTGCTATTTGTTTTCTATATGCCTTATAGTTTTTGAGGTCACTTTCTAATTTCCCCATGTATGCAGCTGCTTTTGAATGTCGTAGTCTTTGGTATCTGATTCTCAGAAAGCAAGAAAAAAAAAGAAGAAAGAAGTAAAGAGGGCACTGGGCTTAGGTTCCCCTGGAAGTCACTGCAGCTAGAGGTTGAGGAGTTTGCAAAAATTACAGGAGGTGCAACAACAATGAGTATCACCTCTTTGACTGTAACTCTTTTGACAAAGTCCTTTTTAGCCACTATGGCTCTCCCAAGTTGTGTGAAGGTTGCTCTAGGAACATGTATGTGTACAGCTGTTTGCCAAGGGGTTGGAACTAGGAGATGAGTAACTGCTAAGAGTTGAAATTTGTCCAAAACTAACCACAATTTACCATCCAATTCTTCCCCTGAAAGTTGCAAGCCTTTAATAGACTTTACAGTTCCAAAACAGTTATATCAGATTCTGTCACTGCAACTGTTGTCTAGGTAAAGAGACGGATTCCTGGTATTTCTTATTCTGCCTTCTTCCCAGAATCCTGCCATATTAAAGTCTACTTTGTATGACTTTTGTATTGCCACTATTAGTTACAGCTTGCATGACTTATCTTCTCTCATCATTTTACTTTCAACCTATTCTTGTCTTTGAATCTCCATTTATCTCATGTATTGAATCTCAATCTTTCTCATGTACAACCTATAGTTCAGTCATGTTTTCTTAATCCACTCTTCTGTGTTCCTTTTCACGGAATGTTTTTGTGTATTCATATTTAATATAATTACTGGTAAAGTAGGATTTATGTCTGCCATTTTGCTATCTGTTTTCTATATATCTTTGTCTTTCTTGTTTCTTCTCTATTAGTTCCCTCTTTGGTTTTTGAAGAAATATTTTTTAATGTCCTATTCTAATTCCCTTGCTGCTTTTACTGTACTTTTTAGTTATTTTGTTAGTAATTTTCCTAGGGATTATAATTAGCATCTTAACTCAATCTAGTTTATACTGATACCTCCATTTTCTCCTCCCTCCTTTTGGTATCATTGCTATGCCTGTTATATCTGTATACATAATAAGTCCATCAACACATTTTTATAATTATTGTTTTATGTGGTTGTCTTTTATATCAGATAGGAGAAGAAATGTGTTACCATAAAATATATTTATACTGTTGTTTATATATCCCTATGTAGTTACCATTATCAATGCTTTATACGTCTTCATGTGGACTTGAACTACCATTAAGTGTCCCTCAAGTCTTGACTCCTTTATATTTCCTTTAACTGTTGCTTGAAAATTAAAGATTATTTTTGAACTTTTCCCTCAAAAAGAAACCAGATATTACTTTCAACGTTCTGCTTAAAAATCTCCTTAGCCAAATCTATCAGTCACTTAGGTATATCTTATATTTTCCACGTAACAGCAGCAACACGTATCTACCACTACATGTAACACTACGAGTAACAGGTATCTACCACTACACACAGCAAAAGTCCCCTTTCCTCTAGCTTTCAATAACATGTTACTCCCCAACAGCCTCCATAAGGACTTCTACCAAGACAATCCCCTTATTATTACAAATATCCATGTAACTTTTGTATTGTTAGTACCAAGCGTATTGGTACCAGGTATTGTTGGCACCAGCAGCAGTGTCAAAGAGAAGTGGCTTATTTATGACAGTCTATGAAACGCAGCATCCCATGTGTGCCAAAAAATCTATGCATGTGATCATGCAATAAGGTCTTTTCTAGGGATGGAGACAATAAACCATAAAAATTTGATTTATTACTACTAATGTGACATTAAATGTATCCCCTGGATGGCAAGGAATAGGATACTGACTTTAATAAGTACAATAAATATTGTTTGACTTACAAAGATTCTTCTTCGTTGAGATAATATATTTAGTTTGTTCTATGGGCCATTATTTCTTCAAATCTTCACAATTATCTTTAACAAAAGTGGATAAGTTAAGTAATTGAGAAAAGTTGAAAAGGAATAGGAAGGCAAAAAAAAAAAAAGAAAAAAGAAAAAAGAGAGAGAACCAGACAAGGTAGAGTTGGCACTCCTAGATGGTTTTGCTCAGCAAAGGCAATTTCCGAGGAATCTCTTTATTCAACTCTCTATTCATAACTGGCTGAAAGTTGGATAAATAAAGAAGTCCCAGAAGTTTGAAGAAAGAAAAGTTAAGTAATAGGGAATAGGCTTTTAAAGTAAGTTTCAGTTTACATCTGCAAGAGGAAAGAAGAGCTAGGGAAAAACTCTGGTTCAATTGAGGCCTAGTTTAAAATATACAAGTTTGAGCCTGGAGAGACTGATAACCTGAAAAATAGGAATTTTTCCTTAAATTCTATATTTTGATGTGCATTTTGTATTTCACAACAAAGCACAGAATGCTCCAAAAATGTTACCAAGGAAGGCCTTTAAAATGCCTAGAAAATAAAGCAAACGGGAACCTCTCCTTGGACAGTTCAGAGATGTGAGAGTTAATCATTTCAATCCAAGGAGGTGTCTAAGGAGTATGATACTGGTTTTTCTCACCTTATCTATCTAATACTGGACTTATGAGGAAAACTCCAATATAATTAAGTCACTCAACAGAAATTATTTTGATCCACTGAAATGTTCCAAGAACCTGGGTCTATTTGAGGATATCAGAGTTTATTTAGGGATGAAATAGACTTGTAAAGACATCATTATAATTCATTCTAATAAGTACCATTATATAAGAATATGCAGTGTTAAGAAATCACACAAAAATGGTAACAGAGCTGCCAAGAGTTTGGCAAAAACATAGACTCAATTTGAACTGAATCCTGACAAATGAGTTCAACTTAAAAAGGAATGAGGCAGATCTATATATATTGACCAGCAACATTTTCCAAGGCATACTGAACAGCATGAAAGGCAAGTTACAGAACAAAATGTGTATTATGTTCTCTCTCCCATAAGAAAAATATTGTACTTCATGTGTACACTTACATAAGTATGTATTTATACATATGGAAATACATTTAGGCATATGTCTAAAATAACATAACCCAACAAGTAATAGTAGTTACTTCTTAAAAGGGGAGGGGAGGGGAGAACATAGGGGCAATATAACAAGATTCCCCTATGCTCCTACATTTACATACAATTAGAAACTTTTTCAGCATATAACTGCACACATTATCTTCATGGCCACCCAGTCTCAGTCTTCCAGGGGTTATCATTCGCGTTGAAGTCTAAATGAAGAGCTTACTTGCAGGGGCTGTGCAGTGTATCGTTCACATAAAATACCAAGTGAATGATGCCCCAGGAATTGTGAGACTTGGCCATGATAAGTGGAGTCACTGTTTTTCAAATTTCAGTGACCTTAAAACACAAAGTCTCATCAAGTAATGAGGATGTAGAAGAGAAGAGGCAGTGAAAATAGCAGGCCCAAAGCACAGCTTACAAGAGAACTTCAAGTGTTCTTGAAAGTGAGTAGTGAGGACAGGCAATCAAAGAAAATGAATCTCTAAATATAGGTCTGGGTCATATTACGAAGAAATTTCAACAGTTTTGTTTGGGATATGTAATCAAGAAAGTGACGTGGTCTGATTTGATATTTAGAAAGATAGCTGGCAACAATGTGGAGTTTTAGTGGGGAGAAGTGGAGCAAATGTGGTAGAAAGAACGGTTAGAAGGCTGTTGCAACAGGTGAACAAAGATGAGGATAGGCACTATGAAATAGCGGTAGAGATGATTGGGATAAGTCAAATTTAATCAATTTTAATAGATAATTGAATGTAAGAAGTGACAGGGATGTCAAGGATGATTTCAAGACCCCAGATCAAGATTTCAAGCAAGATATCTGAGAAAATGAAAGATCACACTGACTTGCATGCTAAGTCGTGGAGTTCCTGACCTAAATCATAACTCAGGTCAGGAATGGTCTCAAAGCCTCAGGTGGAGTCAAGCCTGCCAGTGGGCACTCACTAATTGGTCCCACATTAGATGCACTGAGTCAGATAGGTCATTGCATTGTGTCATAAGCAGCTTACATTTCTCAGTCTTATTCCTAAAAATATTATAACTTGGTCAAATTCCTTACTAAAGTGTGTCTACAGTAGTTCCTTAATCTGACAGTCATGAAATCCTTTATAAGAAACAGCACATTTCACTTGATTGAACTTATTCTCCATAAACTAATACTGCCTCTTACTAATATGTTATTTCCAATAACTCAAAACTCATTTAAAACATTTATTAAATCATTTTGCTACATATTTACATTAGGATTCTTATTCCACGATTTTCTAAATTATTCTTTTCCCATTAAAAAAAATAGAGCAGCATTTGCCTATTTTCTGCCTCTGGAACATTTCTTATTCTTTTTGATTTATCAAATACCAACAATCATATCTCCAGGTTTTCTGAAGATTATGTATGTAAGACTTCTGCATCCTGAACTTAAGATGCACGAGTGAGATCTTTAGGACTCTTACCTTAATATTCTGCATTCATTCCCTGAGGCAGATATAAATTTAACTTATTTGAAACACAGCATTAGAAAGCCAGTTTGTCTGGATTCCAATAAGCAAGCTGGAGAGCAATAGATGATGGGATTAGGGATGGGGAAGGGCCAGATCATGTAGGCAAATTAGCATAAACTGAAAAACTAGGCATATCTAGAGAGCCATCAAACCATTACATCATTTCAGTTCTGTCTGAATAAATGAGCAATCAAGTCAACTCTCAATTTTATACTCTCATGCTGGTTTGCTCGCTATGTATATACCTAGCATTAGATAGTAACAATAACATTAAATATTTATAGAGTTTTTTTTTTACTAAGTACCAGGTGCTGTTAAGTTGTTTACATACCTAATCTCATTGATTTCTCATAATATGCCTACAAGGCAGTATATTAGCATTCATTTAAAGAACAAACTCCATTCTAGCTATTTTAAAAGAAGAATTATTTCATTATAGAATATTATATAGCTTGCATAATCATGGTAAGAGTTGAAGAAACAGATTCAGAGTTGAGTTTAAAGGGAACAGTTCCAAAAGCCACACCATAAAATCAGTGCTGCCTCTTCTAAGATCAGAAAGCCGTTGGCACCCACACTAACACTGGTTAGGAAGTTACAACAGCCAGGTGGCTGCCACAATCAGAGAACTTCCATCAACCAGAAGCTGCTACAGCTGCCAGCTTACGAATGTTCCATGCTAGCTACAATCTGCACTAGCAGAATGGATGTTTCATGTCCTGCCTCTTGACCTCTACAAAGCAAATGACTAGACATGGTGAATTCTGCTTAATGCTACCACAGAACAAGCTAAATGCCTCTACTACCTCTTTACCAGAAAAAATAAAAAAAGCAAAAGCTGGAAAAATACATTATCTGCCTCACTTTAGCCTTTCAAATCTCAAGACAGTTCATTGTAACTTATTCGGACCCATAGCTGCAAGAATGAGAGTTGTAGTGTTTTTTAATTAACCTCATTAGTATGTAATTACAAGAAAACAAAATTCTCCCATTATAAATGTAGAGTTCAATGACTTTTGAGAAATTACAATTATGTAGCTAATTTTCAAGATGTATGTAGAACACCATCAAAACATAGAACATGCTCACTGCCTTAAAATGTTCCCTGGTTGTATTCATCTGTTGTCACGCTGCTAAAAAGACATACCCAGGACTGGATAACTTACAAAGGAAAGAAGTTTAATTGACTCACAGTTCCACTGGGCTGGGGAGGCCTCACAATCATGGCAGATGGTGAAGGGGAAGCAAGACAGTTCGTACACAGCAGCAGGCAAGAGAGATCGTGTGCAAGGGAACTCCCCTTTATAAAACCATCAGATCTCATGAGACTTATTCACTAGCATGAGAACAGTATGGGGGAAACAGCCCCCATAACTCAATTATCACCACCTGGCCCCACCCTTGACACGTGAGGATTATTACAATTCAAGGTGAGATTTGGGTGGGGACACAGCCAAGCCATGGAAAAAAGGATACTCCTTCCCAGTGTTCCTTCCCAATCAATTATTGCTCCTTCCCAGTCAATTATTGCCTGCCATGACATGCCCCTGACAACGATAGATCTACTTTCTATCACTATAGTTTTGGCTTTTCCATGATTTTATATAATACAATTATATCTTACACAGTCTCGTGTCTGGCATTTATTCTTAGCATAAGGCTTTTAAGTTTACATGCCGTTGCGTAAATCAATAGTAGTTTGTTTCTTTTTATTGCTGAGTAATATTCAGTCACATGGAAAAACACAATTTGTTTATCCATTAGCCTAAATGGACATTTAGATTGTTTCCGGTTTGGGGCTACCAAGAATATAGTATTATGAACATTCACTTGTAAGTCCGTAAACATATGTTTTCATGTGTAATGAATGAACTCCTAGAAATAGGATTGTTGGGTCACAAGTACACATATGTTTGTATATTTAAATTTATAAAAATTTGTCAAACTATCTTCCAAAGGAGTCATACCATTTTGCATTCCCATCAGCAATGTATGAGATTTGCACAAACTCTATATCCTTACCAGAACTTGATATTGTAATTCTTCCCCTATTCAAGCTAGTCATTGTGTGATATGTTCCAATTTAATTTGCATTTTCCTAATGATTAATGATGATGAATTTTTATGGCATTTTCATAAGTCAGTCACATAACTGTTTGTGTGATGTATCTGTTCAAATGTTATGTTCATTTTTATCATGTTATTTGTCTTCTTAGTATTCTTCTGAAAATGTTGATTATATATTCTAGATAGGCGTCCTTTGTTATATAAATGATTGACAAATATTTTGCTCCAGTCTATGGTTCGTCCTTTCATTTTCTTTCAAAGAGCAAAAGTTTGGATGATTTATCTTTTTCTTCTTTTATCTTTCATGCGTTTTCTGAGTTCTTTCTAAAAGACCTTAGCCTAACCCAAGGTCACAAAGTTTTATCTATGTTTCTATCTAGGGTTTTATCTCCTATGTTTAAATCTCTGATAAATTTTGAGTTGATTTTTTTTTTTTTTTTTGAGATGGAGTCTCGCTGTGTCCCCAGGCTGGAGTGCCGTGGCGCAATCTCAGCTCGTTGCAACCTCCACCTACTGGGTTCAAGCCATTCTCCTGCCTTAGCCTCCCGAGTAGCTGGGACTACAGGTGCGCACCACAATGCCCAGCTAATTTTTGTATTTTTAGTAGAAACGGGGTTTCACCATGTTGGCCAGGAGGGTCTCTATCTCCTGACCTTGTGATCTGCCCACCTCAGCTTGAATGTGGTATAAAGGACAATTTGAGGTTCATTTTTGTGAATATGCTGTCCAATTGTTTCACACCATTTGTTGAAAAGATTATCCTTTTTTCCATTGAATTGGCTTCGTATTCCTGTTCAAAATCGGTTGAATATATATATTAATGAGTCTATTTCTGGATTATATTCTGTTCCATTAATCCAGATCAGTGGTTCTCAAAGTGTGGTCTGACTCCCAGAGATCTTTTCATGGGTCCTTGAACTACAATTTATTTTTCATAATACTAAAACATTATTTACTTTTTTCTCTCTCATTCTCTCAAATGTTCAATGGATGGACTTTTCTAGAGGATTATGTGTGATATTACAGCAAATGTAATGCAGAAACAGAAATGAGAATCCAGCTGTTAATAAAGAGCTATTTTTAAAATTTGCAAAAATATAAAATAATGCTACTTTTCTCACTAATTTGGATGTGCATCTGGGAATTTACAGTTATTTTTATGAAAATGTATAGTTCAACAATGACATTATAATTATTTTAAAGTGCACATTTAAAATAAATAGATAAAATTCTGTTTAAAATTTAATTTTTAAAGTTAAATATAAAATATGTGGTAGATATCAACATATATAACCCATATAACTCATATAAACAAAACCTTGACACTTCATTGGAGTGTAAAGGGATTCTGAGAGCAAGAATTTGAAGAAACACTGACATTTATTACTCCTATGCCAATACCATTCTGTATTGATTAATCTAGTATCACAGTAAATCTTGAAACCAGATTATGTCAGCCTTCCAAATATGACATTCTTTTAGAACATGATTATATTGTTTTTATTGTTTCTTTTTAAAGCAGCTTAAAAATATTAGATAACACAAATTTATCTTACAGTTTTGTAGGGCATAATCAAGTTGTCCACATGGTTATGTTCCTTTATGGAAACTCTAGGGAAAAAAAAAAAAACAAAAAACAAAACTATTTCCTATTGGCAAGTTGTTGGCAGAATATAATTCCTTGTAAAGACTGAGGATCCCATTTCCTTGCTGGCTTTCAGTTGAGGGCTGTTCCCAGCTCTTAGAAGTCACATTTATTCTTTGGTTTGTGGTCTCATCCTGCATCTTCAAAACCAGCAAGAGTTGGTTCCCATGTTTCAAATCCCTCCTCCTTTTCATGTCTCATCTATCTGATGCAACATTGAAAGGTCTCCTGCCTTTAAGAACCCATATACACAGAGCCATCTGGATAATCTAGGACAATCTCACCGTCTCAAGGTTCATATCATTAGACACATTTGCGAAGTTACTTTTGCCCATGTAAGACAATATAGTCACAGGTTCCAGGAATTAGAGGATGGACATCTTTTTTGGGAAGGTGGTGATGGAAGGTATAATTCTGACTACTACAATTAATTACATTATTCTAGATTCTTGGCATTTCCACATAAACTTTAGAAGCAGCTTGTCAATTTCCACCAATAAAAATCTGCTTGGATTTTTATTGTGATTTTGTTGAATTTCTAAATCAATCTGGAGAGATTTTAGTAGAGGACTCCATTTTTTTACATCTTCTTTATTTTTTCTTACCCATGTTTTATAGCTTTCAGTGTAAAAACTACACAGCTTTTGCACGTTTTGTTAAATTTTCTCTAAGTAGCCCATATTTTGGGATACCATTATAAATGCTATTTTAAAAATTATTCATTGCTAAAAATGTCTATTAAAACACTGTTGATTTTTGTGTATTCATTTTATAACCATTGATCTTACTAAACACTTATTAGTTCCAGTAGCTTTTATGTAAATTCATTAAGTTTTATTTTAGTCAATTGTTTATCTTCTATTAAAGTCCATTTTATTTATTATCAATCTTTATGTCCCTTCTTTCTTTTTCTATTATTTCCATTTTGTCAGTTTTTAGATCACATATTTTGAAACTCTGTTATTAGACAGTGTGCTGGGTAGGCCATTCTTGCATTGCTATAAAGAAACACCAGAGACTGGGTAATTTATAAAGAAAAGAGGCTTAATTGTCTCATGGTTCTACAGGCTTTACAGGAAGCACGGTGTGGGCCTCTGCGCAGCTCCTAGGGAGGCCTCAGGAAGCTTATAATCGTGGCAGAAGGCAAAGGGGGAACAGGCATGTCACATGGCAAAGGCAGGAACAAGAGACAGAGTGACAGAGCATGGTAGGGGAAGTGCTACACACTTTTAAAAAACAGATCTCATCTCGGGAGGACTCACTATAACAAAGACAGCACCAAGTGATGAGGGATCCACCCCCATGATCCAAACACCTCCCGACAAGCTCCACCTCCAGCACTGGGAATTAGAATTCAACATAAGCTTTGGGTGGGGACAAATATCCAAACTATAACAAAAAGTTACACGTTTATATTTAATTGATCCTTTTTAAGTTAGGGAATGTCACTTTTTATCTGTGGTAAAATTCCTTGTTCTTAAGTCCATTTTGTTATTACAGGAGATACCTCAGTTTTCTTTTGGCTATGGTTGGCATAATATATCTTTTACCATTATTTTCCTTTTTATCTATTTTTCTCTTTACATTTAAAATGGGTTCCTTTAGATAGAATATAGTTGTCTTACTTTTTTATCCAATCTGACAATCCTTTGTCTATTTTTAATTAGAATGCTGAGATCATTTACTTTTATTATGATTATAAATACAGATATTTTACATGTACAATTTCACCATTTGTTTTTCTATTTGTCCCATCTGTTCTTTGTTACTTTTTCTCTCTTTTCCTTCTTTTGGATTGTTTATTATTCTACCTATCTCCATTAGTGGCTTATCTTCTATACATATTTTTATTTGTTTGTTTTAGGGGTTTGTTTTTACTATATAGTTTAAAATAGGCACCTTTATATTTTTACAGTCTATCTTCAAAAATAACATTGCTATAGTTTATGCCATTATTGCGGTATACTTCTGTTTCCTCTCTCTCATTCAGTTCTCATTGAAATTGCTGTGGCTTTTTCCACGTACACTGGTGTACGTGTGTATTATAACAATGTGTACTGTGCTGTTGTTGGGTAAAGTGTTCCATAAATTTTACTTTTACATGTGTTATAAACCCCACAATACAATCCTATTTTTGCTTTTAATTTTTTTATCTTTTAAGAGATTTCTAACATGAACTTAAAACAAACTTTATTTTCATCCACCCAAATTTTATCTGATACCGATTTTCTTCTGCCTGAGAAAATTCCTCTAACACTCATTGAAGTGCAGGTCTGCTAGCAAACAATTCTTTGAGCTTCCACTTGTTTGAAAAAGATTTTTATTTTGCCTTCATTTTACAGTAATATTTGGTATATTTTCTTGCTACTTTTAAGATTTTCCCATTATCACATTTTTTCAAAAAAATTGCTTATTTTGTGCCTTTGTGTAGCCATATGCATTTTTACTAGGCTTGGGATTCTTTGAGCTTCTTGGATCCATGAGTTCAAGTTATCATTATCTTGAAAAGAATTTTGGCTAGTTTTCCAGGGGAATGTTTCCAGCTTTTTCCTATTCAGTATGATGGTAGCTGTGGGTTTGTCATAGACGCCTCTTATTATTTTGAAGTATGTTGCTTCGATGCCTAGTTTGTTGGGAGTTTTAAACATGAAGGAATGTTGAATTTTATTGAAGGTATTTTCCGTATCTATCGAGATGATCATGGTTGTTACTGTTTTTAGTTCTGCTTATGGGATAAATCACATTGATTCATTTGTGTATACTGAACCAACCTTGCATCCCAGGAATAAAGCCTGCTTGATCCTGGTGGATTTGCTTTTTTTGTGTGCTGATGAATTTGATTTGGTAATATTTTGTTGAGCATTTTGCATCTATGTTCATCAGGAATATTGAACTGAAGTTCTCTTTTTTTCTATGTGTCTCATTTGGTATGAGAATGAGGCTGGCCTCATAGAATAAGTTAAGGAGGAGTCCCTCCTTCTCGAGTTTTCGGGGATAATTTCGATAGGATTGGTATCAGCTCTTTTTTATATGTCTGGTAGAATTTGGCTGTGAACCCATTTGGTACAGGGCTTTTTCTGGTCGGTAGGTTTTTTATTCCTGATTCAATTTCAGAACTCATTATTTGTCTGTTCAGGACTTCAATTTCTTCCCGGCTCAATCTTGGGAGGTTGTATGTTTCCAGGAATTTATCCATTTCTTGTGGGTTTTCTAGTTTATGGGCATAGAGGTGTCTGTAATAGTTTCCGAGGGTTTTTATATTTCTATGAGGTCAGTGGTAATGTCACCTTTGTGATTTCTGAGAGAAAGATGTCCACTCTCACCACTCCTTTTCAAGATAGCACTGAAAATTCTAGCCAGAGCAATCAGGTAAGAGAAAGAAGTAAAAGGCATCTAAATAGTAATAGAGGAAGTCTAACTATCTCTCTTCACAAACGATATGATTCTATACCTAGAAAATGCCACAGTCTCTGCCTGAAGGGCTCCTAGAACTGATAAACAACTTCAGTAGTTCAAGGATGCAAAATCAGTGTCTAAAAATCAGTAGCATTTCTATACACCTACAGCATCTAAGCTGAGAACCAAACCAGGAATGCAATCCCATTCATATTAGCCACCAAAAGAATAAAATATCTAGCAATACAGCTAACCAGGGATGTGAAAAATCTCTACAAGGAGAACTACAAAACACTGCTGAAGGAAATCAGAGATAACACAAACAAGTGGAAAAACATTCCATGTTCATGGTTAGGAAGAATCAATATTGTTAAAACGGTCATACAGAACAAAGCAATTACAGATTCAATCCTATTCCTATCAAACTACCAACATTATTTTTCACAGAATTAGAAAAAAAATTCTAAAATGTATGTAGAACCAAAAAAGAGCAAGCAATTCTAAGCAAAAAGAATAAAGCTGGAGCCATCACAGGAGAGTTTCCTCATTCCCCTCGCAGAATGCGTGATAGAGGTGTGGATTGCTCTGCTGCTCAAATCCCTAGTGGAAGCATGTGGATGGGCAGATGCAGAAGCTCTGGGGAGTGCTTTTGGGCTTCAGCCCCATGGCTGCATCTGGTGGGGGTGTCTACCACTCCCAAAGCCCCAGTGGGTGTGTATTACAGTGTGTTCTTTCAGCTTTGCTGTCTGCAGACAGCTTGTGTTAATCAGTTCGATAGACCCTCTGCCTTATCGCAAGGGCAGGGGGCCAGTGTGACAGCCTGAGTTCTTGCCCAGTGTACTGGAAGAATTAGATCACATGTGGGCTGGAAGGATGAGTACAAGGTTTTATTGAGTGATGGAGGTGGCTCTCAGTGAGATGGATGGGGAGCCAGAAGTGGGGTATGGAGTGGGAAGGTGATCTTCCCCTGGAGTCGGGCCACTCAGCGACCAGACTCTTCTCTGACTGCCCCTAGCTGAAATCCCCTTGGTATCCAGACATCCTTTCTTTCTCTCTTTCTCTGTCGCATCCTTTCACCATTGCTGGTCTGACAGTCTGCTGGTATCTGCTGCTGTGTTCCTCTGCTCCTCTCAACGTCCAGCTGCTTGTGTGTGCGCCCACTAAGGTCTCAGGTTTATATGGGCACAGGATGGGGGGCATGGTGGGCCAGAGTAGTCTTGGAAAATGCAACATTTGGCCACGAAAACAGGAATGCCTGTTCTCACTTAGGTCCACAGGCACGAGCCTGAGGGTGGAGCTCTTGACAGAGACGCTGCCCTTCTCTATCCAGCACTCCCTGGCCCTACTCCCATATCACCAACTTCAAACTATGTTACAAGGATATAGTAACCAAAACAGCATGATACTTGTATGAAAACAGAGATATAGACCAGTGGAAGAGGTCAGAGAACCCAGAGATAAAGCCATACACCTACAACCATCTTATCTTCAATGAAGTTATCTAAAATAAGCAATGGAGAAAGGACTCCCTATTCAATAAATGGTGCTGAGATAACTGGCTAGCCATAACCAGAAGATTGAAACTGAACCCCTTCCATTCAGCATATGAAAAATCAACTCAAGATGAGTTAAAGATCTAAATATAAGGCCTAAAACTATGAAATCTCTAGAAGAAAACCTAGGAAATACCATTCTGGACATATTCCTTGGCAAAAAGATTTTATGATGAAGTCTTCAAAGCAATTGCAACAAAAACAAAAATAAACAAGTGGGACCTAATTAAGCTAAAGAGCTTCTGCATAGCAAAATAAACTATCAACAGAGTAAACAGACGACCTACAGAATGGGAAAAAAAAATGCAAACTAAAGGTCTAATATCCAGAATCTATAAGAAACTTAAATCAACAAGCAAAAAACAACTCCATTAAAAAATGGGCAAAGGACATTAACAGACACTTCTCAAAAGAAGACATACATGTGCCCAACATGCATATGAAAAAATGCTCCGCATCACTAATCATCAGAAAAATGAAAATTAAAACCACAATGAGATACCATCTCACACCAGCCAGATTGCTATTTTTTAAAAGTCAAAAAATAACAAATGTTGGCGAGGTTGCAGAGAAAAGAAAACGCTCACACACTGCTGATGGGAATGTAAATTAGTTCAGCCACTGTGGAAAGCACTTTGGAGGTTTCTCAAAGAACTTAAAACAGAACTACCGTTTGACTCAGCAACCCCTTTACTGGGTATATACCCAAAGGAATATAAATTATTCTACCAGAAAGACACATGCACTCATATGTTCATCTTAGTAGTATTCACAATAGCGAAGACATGGAATCAACCTAGATGCCCATCAACAGTGAACTGAATAAAGAAAATGTGGTATGTGCACCGTGGAACGCTACACAGCCATAAAAAAAGAACAAAATAATGTTCTTTGCAGCAACATGGATATAGCTGGAGGCCATTATCCTAAGCAAATTAACATAGAAATGAAAAACCAAATACCACATATTCTCATTTATAAGTGGAAGCTAAACATTGAGTACTTACAAACTCAAAAAGGAGAACAATGGACACCAGGGCTTGCTGGAGGGTGGAAGGTGGGAGGAAAGTGAGGGTTGAAAAACTACCTATCAGGTAACTATGCTCATTACCTGGGTGACAAAATGATTTGTACACCAAACCCCAGAGACATGTAATTTACCCATGTAACAAAACTGCACATGTATCCCCTGAACCTAAAATAAAAGTTAAAGAAAACAAATTTTGGCCAACATTTTCTTCAAATATTACTTCTTCCATCTGCCCAATCTTTTCCCCTCATTACCCTTTCTCCTTGAGACTCAAATTAAATGTATGTCAGACACATTGATATTTTCCCACAGGTTGCTGATGCCTTTTAAAATTTTGTTCAATTCCCCACCCCCCATACTTCATTTTCAACTGTGTCTACTGCTATGTTGTCAAATTCACTGGCCATATTTTTCTGCCCTATCTAAAGTGCTACTAATACTCTGCAGTGTATCTTCATTTCAACTGTTGTATTTTCAATGCATTATGTTCTACTGGGGGTCTTCTTCAAATTCTCGTTTTCTTCTTAATAATGTTTATTTTTTTCCTTTTATATCCTTGAAGAATTTATAAGATAAATAATAGCTGTTTTATGGTCCCTTTATGTCAATTTCATCATCTCTGTCACTTCTGGATCTGTTTCTATTTATTTTTCTCTTGGTAATGGGTAATACACTCCTACCTCCTTGCATGCCAGGAAATTTTTTCACTCGATGCCAAAAATAGTGATTTTTTTTTTCTTTTTTGAGATGGCGTCTTGGTCTGTCACCCAGGCTGGAGTGCAGTGGTGCAATCTTGGCTCACTGCAACCTCTGCCTCAGCCTCCTGAGTAGCTGGGACTACAAGCATGTGCCACCATGCCTGGCTAATTTTTGTATGTATTTTAGTAGAGACAGGGTTTCACCATGTTGGCCAGGCTGGTCTCAAACTCCTGACCTCAAGTGATCTGCCTGCCTCAGCCTTCCAAAGTGCTAGGACTACAGGCATGGGCCACTGCACCTGGCAGAAATTCTGAATTTAAAGTTACTGAGTTTTATTGTATTGTTTTAAGGACTGTCCAACTTTCTTCTGGCCTATAGTAAAGTGCCTTTCAGTTTTAGATTGATCTTTTTGTGGCTTTAAGCCTTGTTTTTAATTGCTTATTTTGGGGGTTTTGTTGTTGTTATTGTTTCTCTGGCATGCACATGTCTTCCCTTTGGGATTATATGTCTCCTGAGATCTCTATTCAGTGACTCATGTTTTATGAAGTTTAGCACCCCTGGCTGGAAGAAATGTAGAGTATTCCTAGTCTTATGTGGATCTTAAGCAGGATCCTTAGGGTGTCGCTTTTCTAGCCAGAAGCCTCTGTGGCCAGTGGTGCCCTTCCTCAAGTTTTGCTCAGGCCCACTGGGCTCATTCCACCAACTCAGCCTGGCAGGCTGCATTTAGCTCATGCTACAAGCCTGGATCCTATGCCTGTCAAGGGAGACTGGAGCAGCAACGGGTGTGTGAGCACATTCTCACTTATAAGTGGAATATAAGTGGGGCCCGGCCACTGTGCAGTCAGACATGCCAGCTGCTGTAATGGGGCGGGCAGCTCCAGGTGTCAGCATGGGCACTAGCTATCCACAAGGCTGCAGCTGGACCAGGGGCACCACAAGCAGCTTCCACAGTTGGCACTGGGGAACACAGCGGCACTCAGAAACTTGGAGATGCCAGGAACCACAGAGCCACAAAGAGGGAGTCACAGCCCTGGCTCAGGGAGTTCCCAGGTCTTTGTTCCTTGAAGGGCCACAGCTCCTCTTTCCTTCTCTTCAACCACAACGTGGCAAGCAAGGGGCATGTCTCAGCCTTGTTTGTGTTACAGCTCATTTAGCTTTATTCAGTGGGTCCTGAGTTCTTGTCCTGTGCCCAGGAAGAATGAGGTATGCAGAGAAGTGGAGGGTGAGCAAGACAAAGAGGAACTTTATTGAGTGACAATAACTCAGAGGAAGCCCTGGAGTGGGTAGCTCCTCTCAGCAGGCAGGTTATCCTGTCATCTCTACAGCTCTCAGGAGAGAGGAGGCCCTGGAGTGAGTATCTCCTCTCTGCAGCTGGTCATCTGATGTCTGCTGTCATCAGATGTCTGTATGCTGATGACAGACATCTGATGTCTTCTGCTCTCAGCAGAGAGGAGGCCATGGAGTGGGTAGTCTCTCTTGGCAGCCAGTCTTCCCAGTGTCTGCTCAGCTCTGGCTGAGCCTAGGGCTTTTGTAGGTCTCAGAGGAGAGTAAGTACGTGCAGACTGGTCCATGGGTGGCCACAGGCAGGCCTGGAAAAGGCATCACAAATTCCCTCTCCAGTCTGTGGGACTGACAGCCCAGCCCCCAGCCTTCAGCACCTCCCTGGACTGAAGGTGGAACCTTACCAGGGACCGGCCTTCTTTCACCCAGGAACCTGTCTGCCTTCTGCTGCCATTTATGGCACCCAGGCTGTGGGTGCTAGGGGATGTTTGCAGGCCAGCACCAAGCTGCCCTCAGCCCTCCATCAGCTTCCCTTGTATGCTCATCAGCACTCAAAATCCGGAGGGGGCCAAGGCAGCAGGGACTGGTGTGTCAGCACTGCCCCAAGTGTGTGCACACCTGGCCAGGCCACGACAGCACCCAGGCTCACTCAGCTCTGACTTTGCTCCAAGATTGGAGTGGGGGCTGACAGAAGGGAGAAGCCAGGCAACAGGAGCAGGCATTTCCAAACCTGTGAGGGCAGGGGGGCCTTCCCAGGCCCCAAGAGTGCAGGGATGCCTGGGTCCATAGCCTGGTTTGTGTGGCTGCAGCTGGAGTTGGGGGTGGAGCTCCTGCCTGCTCCATGGAACACGAGGCCTGGGTCTGCAACTACGGTTTAGGCAACTGGATGCACCTGCATCTGGGAGGGTGGGGCTGCTGCCTTCTCCCAGCACCGAGAGCACAGGGGTGCTTGGGTCCACAGTCATGACTTGAGTGGCTGCAGTGGCAGCTGGGGAGCTCCTGCCCCAGCTGGGAAGGGGCAGGGCTCCTGTTTTTCCCCAGCTCCCGCCAGCTCCATGGAGCATGCAGCCCGGGCTGTGCCTCCCTGCTACAGTAAGCGTGATGGTGGCAACTGCTCCAGATGGCCCGTCGTCTCCATCATTACTAACTTCCAAGTTTGGTTTCTTTGTCTTTCAGTCTCATGAAATTTCACCTCATGTTTACACAAATCAGTACTCAGTCAAAAACTAAAGGGACTCCCCTGGATCTTGTGCTTCCTCTGAAAGCTCCAAACACATTCTCCTTTCTAGATTTGGCCTTGCAAAGTATAGCTGCCTTTGCCTCTCTGTACCTAACTCTACCTCCTCAGTTAGGCGAGGCCACCAGGCCTTCCTTGGTTCCCCTCCCAACACTGCAGCCTGGGAGTCTTGTCAAGTGGTAAGCTAGGGAAATTGTAAGACTCACCCCATTTGCTTTCCTTCTCTCAGAGTCTAAAGTGGCTACTGTCTAAATTAGGAAAACAGGTTTTTTAAATAAGTTTTGTCCATTTTTCTAATTGTTTATGACATAAGAACAATATCTGTAAACATTAATCCTTCATGGAAAGAAGCAAACAAACTCAGAAATACCATTTTTAGTCTTCAACACTATCTAAGGCAGATCAGAAGGAGGTTAGAATTATATCTGAGTACCAATTCACCATATCTATCCACATTATCCCCATGCTGCAAAGAAGAATTCTAGGGCACAATAACTCACA
The DNA here is from genome assembly GCF_009828535.3 of Hylobates moloch. Lineage (NCBI taxonomy): Eukaryota > Metazoa > Chordata > Mammalia > Primates > Hylobatidae > Hylobates > Hylobates moloch. The sequence goes on from NW_026652276.1 coordinate 191,381,833, forward strand.
GAGATAGTAAGTGGCAGAATTAGGATTAGAAACACAATCTGATTTCAGAGCCTGTATCTTCAGTCATTCTTCTTCTCTATTTCTTTCTTAATTCTCAACTATTTTCATCCATCCATGCCTGAGTGATTCTTTTCCATTTTGGATCTACTGCTTGTATATCCAAACCCAGTCTGACAGAGCAGATGTAAGGCCCTGGAACACTAGACAAATCATAAAACGAATAACCACTCTTAAATAAGAGAAAAAAATAAATCCATGGTCCTTTGTCATCAGGTCAACCTCACACTCAAGATAATTGCATTCCTCATTGTTGCTCAAGATATAGCCTCTCTAAATGAAGCTCTCAGCATCCCATTCTCCTTTCATTTAACACCTTTTCCTTTCATTTGCAATTCTCCTTGACTTAAAATAACCAAATAGTGCTGTCCACATTATTACTTTTAGAATTAATGAATAATTAGGAATAAAACTTCATGCAATTCAATGTCTGGGCTGAGGAACCCTACCCTAGAAAAATTTTTATACAGCTGGTATATAAAAGTGGCATTTAGTTATTTGTCACTATAGTTTACTTTCCCTCTCCCTCAAACAACCAGTATTACTCAATCTTTGGAATCACGGCTTTATAAATCATGTAAGGCAACACAGATTCTATTTATAAACAACTCTCAAAGGCCATATTGTGTCCCCCGTTCACATGCCAAACTCCCACGGCGATCTAGCCATGTGCGGATCAAGGTCACACCGTGGATAATATTCTCGCTTTCATCTCCACGTGAGAAACTAGAGAGGAGGCATAAGTCTTTTACATCAGTAAACTTCAAGCTCCAGTGTAACTGAATAGGGTCCAAGGCCAAACACAAAGGCTGATTTTTAACAGAATTGTTGCCATGGCTTGGTCACCTCCCAAATGCGCATGCGTATCAAGGCAACAAGCACAAACTGATTGAGACTGCTCAGATCAGAACTAACCAAAGGATTCACTCACTCAGAATCCAGCAGAATTATTGCCTTGGAGCTGTCAAACAATAGGTTATTGATCATCCAGAATCAATAGCTATACTCCTACCTCCCTCTCACTTACCCACTCAGCTCCAAGCTGAGCAGATGCAGGCAAAATAATACAGTTTAAGAAAAATAGAAGCCCATGAAATTGCTAGTCTTAAACCTGCTTCCTGCAAAGGTAATTCTCTACAGTGATTCTTATCTTTCAGTGTCTTGGGTAATTACAGGATTTAGAAGCTTTATCCTAATTTGTCCGTTGTTTGTATCAAGCAGTATATTATTTTCTTCTCAAGCTACAGGAATCATAATTTCCATGCCACTGTTGTTTTGAAGATAAAATATATTCTTTATTACCTCAAGCAGCACTTGATGCACTATGTTTAACAAGTATCCAAACAAGTCAAGCAGAGGAGAACCCATGATAATGTGGACGTTTCTGTGCATTATGCACCCAGGTGAAAAGGTGACGTCAAGTGTATAGTGTCTCTGAATTTATGACAAGATCTCACCACCTCCACTTGAGAAAATATCACACAATCTCATTCTCCTCTTTCAGAGCCAGTATTAGAGGTGATGGCCCATTCTCGGTCACAACAACAACAAAATGGTTGCACCGGTCTTAAATAAGTTTGCTAAAGATTACAAGTCAATGTTGTATTGTCCTAATTTTTTTTCTTTTTATTTCAATTTTTTTTTTTTTTTAGCCTCTGCTGTTTAATGCAGGCTGTATGCCAAAATCATCTTAGAAAGTCTGTTATGCCAGATGTCACCCTTTTGCCCTTTCGCTCTATCTGCAGATTTTCTTTTAACAACAGCTGAAGCCCAAGTTAGCAAGCATGCATTTTTTTACAGTAAAAGAGGTATTATGAATAACACCTTTTGTATTTTGGATCACACTCTCAAAGAGCACAGCACTTTGTTCATGCACAACATCTTTCAAAAAGGATTATTCATGGCTCCTTTAGATTTAAAGGGAGAACTTTAAGGTGTTGGCAGTTTAAGATCAGTTTTTTTACCCACAGTAGAAGCTGATAGGTTTGTTTGCCTTGAAACTGATCATTTCTGGAAAAAAAAAAAAAAAAAAAGAACATTACGTAAGTGCTTTATGTCTGCCCTCTGTTGTCAAAACAGACGTGTAAACAGTGACACTGCCCTCCAGGAGAGCTAGCTCCCTTGTGAACAGACCTACTCAACAAAGTGTGTCATTCAAACAGAGCATTGGGTGGGTTTTTTGCCACAACAGAGAGAAGAGGTCCTCAGGTCAATGATTAATTGAGGCAAGGGGGAGTTTCTGGATAAGTCGTTGGGCCAAGTTCAGCCTCCCATATGTTTGCATACTTTGTCAACTTTCACCTTTGAAAGTTTCTGTTTGGAAGTTGGTCAGCCACTCTAACAGCTAAATGTAATCCAGTCAGAAAGTAAAACATTAGATATTCCATATTTCAGAGAACTTAAAAGATTCTAATCCCAAAGGAGAGGAAGGGAAATTCAGGGCAAAAGAATTCCTTCTCTCAGGAAGAACCTGTTCTAAGTATCCAATTCTGAGTTTCATGAAAATTTACTTCTACCCGTCTCCAAATTTATTTTATACAGCAGAAAATCTACTTTATACAGCAGAAGCCTAAGCTATAAAATCACAACCTTCAGTATATAAGGTCATAGATATTGCTCTTTTAAAACTGAACGAGACCTTAGAGATCATCTAGGGTTAACCTGAGGAAGTAACAACACATATAGAATGAGCTGGCTTACTTTTTTTTTTTTGAGATGGAGTCTCGCTCTGTCGCCCAGGCCGGACTGCAGTGGCACTATCTCGGCTCACTGCAAGCTCCGCCTTCCGGGTTCACACCATTCTCCTGCCTCAGCCTCCCAAGTAGCTGGGACTACAGGCGCCCGCCATCATGCCCGGCTAATTTTTTGTATTTTTAGTAGAGACGGGGTTTCACCGTGTTAGCCAACATGGTCTCGATCACCTGATCTCGTGATCTGTCCGCCTTGGCTTCCCAAAGTGCTGGGATTACAGGCGTGAGCCACCGCACCCAGCCTGGCTTACATTTTTTAAAACTACCCAACAGCCATGAGCTAATGCCCCTAATTGGTACGATAAAGCAATACGTGAGCAAGATCTCAATAAAAAAGAAGAAACACTGAAAAGGAACTAGCCTTTTCATTTCACATGTGAGGAACATGAAACCCAGAGACAGGAAATAATCTCCTCAAGGTCAAATAAGTGGTCTCTTCCTTTCTTCCACACTTTTCCCACTATACCACAACTACAGATCATTTTGTGAGGTGGTTCTGGACAATTAGCAGTGCCACTTTGAATCACCCTTCAGAGGTAAGCCATGAGGTAAGGGACATAAATAGGCTGATGTTTATCTACCACCAAGATACCCTCCAGAGAACATTCCTGGGCTAGCAGTACGGCCCTGTACCCAGTTCACCTGTGCTATATAGACCCAGCTATAAGAGGTAAAAGAATGAATTCTGCTGATTTTTTATCTGAACAGGAATATTTTCTTTTCAATGCAAGTCTGCATATACCCTATTAAGAATCAAATCTCAACTAGATTAACTAGAAACTTACAAAAAGAAAAAAAAAGTGAGGCCCAAAAGGAACTTAATTAACTTTAATTGAAGCACTTGCAGGTTCTTGAGCATTTATAACACTTTTGCTAATCCTAAACCAATCTTCAGCTTCCAAAATCTCAGTCACCCATTAAAGCTAAATGCCACAAAATATAGTTTGTTAAGCATATCCAAACCTGTGTTCATGTCAGTATCTGTGTTTCTTAAACCAGCTGTCTAAGAGAAAGAAGTGCTGTCTTTAATCTGATTCTATTCATGCCGCAGTATCTAATCTCTGCTGAGGCTGAGCAGCTTTACAATGGAGGTGAGAAGTTGATCCACTAAAAGGTCTCTGCTCCTCCCATATACTTTTGCACAATCACTGGTTCCCAACCCTGGCTAAGTTTTAGAATCACTTGAGGGAGACTTTAAGACATATAACTTCCTGGCCTACAACCCCAGAGATGCTTATTTAGTAGGTGTGGGCTGAGAAAGCTTTTTGATTATTTTTAATTAAGTTCTCCAGGTGATTCTTTTGCAGCTAGTCTGGCAACAAGTCTTTGAAAACCAGAACTGTAGCTCTCTCTGAGCAGGAAAGGTGTTTATCCCCACGGAGCTCTTGTTTGTATCCATTCATTTCATCCTTACCACTTTCTAATAATTGTGACCATCAGAGAAAGCACCATGCCTCAGAGGGAAAGCAGGGAAAACAAAAGTTGAAAAAGCAACAAACCAACAAAATCATATATTGTAGAACCTGGAAGGCATTCCAGAGACAATATTCACCAGAGAATGAAAACTCTTACACCTTCAAACTTCGATTGACTTGCCGTAGGACCTATGTGACTTCTCTGATGACACTGGATTGTTATATCCTGGCCCTATTAGCACAGTGGTGTTACCGCCTGACTTTCCTACAGACAGGGCCCCCAAAATGTACACCTATAGAAGGCCATGTTCACATAGTTGTGCCTCAGGGTTTTCCATTTACATAGACCATAATGTGAATATCAGAACCTGGAGTTGTACTCACCTCGTGGCTCTGACCATACGCATTGGAGTTCTCGATTTCTAATCTCGTCCAAGCCTCTTGTGTTTCATGTATGGAAACTGAAGTCCATAGACACGACGGGACTTACCTAAGATTATAGAGCAATATAGTGTCAGAGTTAGATAAATACTATTTCTTAATTCCTAAGAACAGGTACCTGGGTCAATGCAAACACCACACCCAGCAGTCCCAGCTCCAGAGGAAATAAGGACAGTGTTGAGATTAAAGAGTCCACCCAGGGAAGATAAATATCATGCCACAAAAGTCCTGCCACTGAAGTCTCCACTTCCCAGAGTCCTACAGTCAATCTGAGGGGATCAAAAGCAATGAATTCAGCTCCACTGCAGTAAATGTTTCCATTCCAAGAGATTTGGGTACCTGACAGGGAAGGCAAGGGAGGCAGCCATGTCATTTGTTTAGAAAGCAGAGATGATAATAACTTGTTCCATAGGTTAAAAAGAGAGATTATTTTTCCTAGGACTTCCACTTGGATGTTTTGGTCTTCATCATCATAGAAGAAAACTACTCATATTATGAAGTCAGAAGTATCTTAGATTCTGAGGGACAATAAAAGGATTAACTGATCAGTGAAAGAGTAGCCCTCTTGATGTCTTTGGACAAGCTGGATAGGGTGACTGATTATGAGGTACACTGTGTTTCCACTGAAGTATGAGATGTTGAGGGACATTTCTCCATTAGATGTCTGGTGTTATGAGAAGAGGCACTTAGTCCAAAACTATCTTTTCAAGCATATTTGTAGAAAGAACACACTTGGAAGATGGTGATAGTATCTCCCTCCAGAGCAAACAGAAAGTTTATTTACTGCCATGTATAATAAAGATAATGCCTTCCGACCAGGTGCAGTGGCTCATGCCTGTAATCTCAGCACTTTGGGAGGCCGAGGCAGGTGGATCACAAGGTCAGGAGATCGAGGCTATCCTGGCTAAAACGGTGAAACCCCATCTCTACTAAAAATACAAAAAAATTAGCCGGGCATAGGTGGTGCACGCCTGTAGTTCCAGCCAGTCAGGAGGCTGAGGCAAGAGAATGACATGAACCCGGGAGGTGGAGCTTGCAGTGAGCCAAGATCTCGCCACTGCACTCCAACCTGGGTGACAAAGTGAGACTCCATCTCAAAAAAAAAAAAAAAAAAGATAATGTCTTCTTCTGGGGAAAAGGACAGGCAGGCTTACTGTCCCTTATAAAATATTCAAGTTTCCTAACTCAGGATTCTTCACCTGTGATGCAAGCCCCCTGTGTTTACAGCATTCCTCTGGATCTCTGTATTACCTACATGGGACAGGGACAGGAGAGGAACTGATACAAATAGGATGCTCATTCCACTTGCTGTTGTTGTAAGTAATAGAGTCCTCTGTCTCTGACCATAAATCTCACATCTTCTGCCAGTTTCCATGGAACTATAGCAAGCAAACATGTTAGCTTGCAGGTAGGGTAAAATCTCAGACACATCACAGTTCTTGAGACAGGGAAAGTCTTCAAATTCAATACACAAAACTGGATTTTTTTCACTATTGTATGAAAATAAAAAGACGAATTTCTTTTTATTCACACAGATACTACTAATAAATAAAATTAACATAGACAAATAGTAAGCTTTTGTTTTCTAATGATATGTCACAAAAATACCAGACTACTTCTGAGATGTACTAGGACCAGGCTAAAATGTAAGGAAAATAAACAGGACCTGGGTTGGATTCCAGAAAGCCCAATTCGTAGATCAAGGCATCTAGCTGAGGCAACAAGTAGGTACTTGGTGCAGAGTCAAAAGGGGTAAAGGAACCCAGATTATCAGAGGAATAGAGGGGCAGCTGGTTCCCGGCAAGACAACAGGTAGTAGCATTGTAATGTAGAGGATTGGTTTCAAGAAACATAACCTACTCTCTCATCCATAAATTGGGGAACAGGATAGAGACTGGCCAGCAAGAACCAGACTATATTAGTGGAACAAATTCAAGTTGGGACCCCAATCCATGAGAGAGACTAGAAAACTGAGCAGGCTTACCAGAGAGAAACAGATTAAGGGAAAAACTGAAGTTCAATTGTAGAACTGGGCTAAAAAGACACAAGAAAAACATGGAGAATGTTGAGCAATTCAGAAGCTCCATAGCCCTCCAGGCCATCCTTGGCCCACCAGATGATAGCATGAGACTGAGACTTCCAGCATCTTTCTACTCCATCCTGAACTGCCTTAGCAATTGACTGAGCCTGGATCTGCTGCTGAAGCCTTCTGTAGATTCAGTATGAAGATAAAGACAGAGGGAAAGAGGCAGCATACTGAAAAGTAGCAGCTGAAAATGGTTGTTGTGTTTTACAAAATATCAGATCACTAAGCCACTTGGCGGTCTATCCAATCAGATGAACCATGCCATTTTTGTCACAAGACCAACCACTGTGACACTAAATTGGAAAAATGTGTACAAGGTTTAGATTTGACCTATGGAACATATGGCTGTTTAAATGCTGATGGAAGTTGATTTTTGCTTTTCTGTTTTTGTTGTTATTGCCCCAATACAAATTAATTCTTTAGACTTAAAACCCATTGGCCCATATGTCCTTTGGTAAAAGACTGGGAGAATCGTTACAACATATATTTGTCATGGTGTTGCCAGGTCCTTCCTCTTGGAGACCTAGCCACCACTTCAGTCAATGAATTCTAGGTCTGGAAAATGGCTTAGGTTTGGAAACTGGATACAGAGCACGAATTTTTATTGGGGAATTTTCTCTCAGTCTCTTGCCCATTCATTCTTACTTCCTGCCCATCAAATTCCTTGCTATTATGTATACTCATGAGAACTTATTGGCTATTCATATGTTTTTTCCCTGAGAACGTCATGTCTATTGATCATCTTTACAGTTCTCTGCAGGTCAAGCCCACTTGGTTGCCCCTTCATGACATCTGGAGGCTAAGTGCCACCACCTGGCCTCTATTACTTTAGGGTCCTCTCATTCCCATTGCTATCATCAACAAGCCAATCTCTATAATAGTGTCTCCTACCATCAGTCCTGCTTTCCAGAGGAAAGCCACCACTGAATCTCTTGGTGATGCTTGTTCTCTTATCATCATCACATTCCTGATGACCTTGGTGACTGGTGTGTCCTCTGGGACTTTCCATAGAACATAATCCTCTAGCAGGTCTTTTGGCCTCACATATTATAGCCTCTCCAATATGCCCACTTCCGGGAACATTTTAAACCTCTTGCTTTGCCCTTTACTATTGCAACTGAGATATTTCCATTTCACTCAACATGAACAATGACTTTCTCTAGGTTTTTAGGAGCAACTAAGAAGTAGTTTGCACCATCTTCTGAAGTCCTTGTCAGGGTTGCATGTTACATCCCAAGAGAGTTCTCTCAAGTCAATAAAGGCTTCCTTATTCAGTCTTATATTTTGATCCCTGTGGTCCAGCACCCTCAAAATCCAGTCCCGTGGGTTCTCCAGCAGCTTCTTCTAGTACAGACTGGCTAATTCTTGCAGTCCTTTGGAGTATAGCTCCATTCTCCTCTTATGAGACCCAGCATGTCCCTAGCTGGGCTATGCTGCAACTTAACTCCAGCTATTGATTGGGCAACCAGGAAAAAAAAGTAGGAGCGGATGTCAAGAGGGATTCTCGCAGCCTAGAGGGGCAGAGTGTCTTTCCCTGGGAGAGTGGGTTTTGTTCCAGTTGGTTTTCTGTTTTCCTATAGCAAGAAATACTGGCCTCTTTATAAGCTCTACCAAAGAAGCCTTTTGGACTACATAGTTTTTAAGTTATTTGTCAACTGTCCTCAGCTTTTTATTAACACTTTGAAGTGATCAATAAAACTCAATAATGGGCCAATTCCGCTGATTGTGTATACATTGTTCTCCCTGCGTAAGTTCAAAGCATGAAAGCCTGAATCAGTGCACAACATTATTGTGTTTGGGCACATTGTTTCTCTTCACTTTCCACTGAACAAATTCCTATTTCACATGAGTTTGGTGGCTCCTGGTGGTTGCTTCCCACATGCCTGTACTTTGGGCTCTGGGGTTCTTGGGATTCTGGTGATGCCTAGTATTGGTGCCAGCGTCGAACGTGGCTTTTTGCTTTTGTTTTCTAGTCTCTCTGGTTTTTGTGTCTGTGTGTGTGTGTGTGTGTGTGTGTGTGTGTGTGTGTGTGTGTGTGTGTGTGTGTGTGTGTGTGTGTGTGTGTGTGTGTGTGTGTGTGAGATGGAGTCTCTCTCTGTCGCCCAGGCTGGAATGCAGTGGTGGGATCTTGGCTCACTGCAACCTCCGCCGCCTGGGTTTAGGCAATTCTCTGCCTCAGCCTCCCGAGTAGCTTGGATTACAGGTGTGTGCCACCACACCCCGCTAATTTTTGTATTTTTAGTAGAGATGGGGTTTCACCATCTTGGCCAGGCTGGTCTTGAACTCCTGACCTCGTGATCCACCCACCTCGGCCTCCCAAAGTGCTGGGATTACAGGCATGAGCCACCGTGCCTGGCCATCTCTCTGTTTCTATATGAGGATTCAGATCCAAAAATTATGCTGCCATTGATGCTATCTTCCCAGAATCAGGTATGAATTTTATTTTTTTATCTATATTTTTTAAAAGTAAAATGTAGAATGCAATGAGAAATTTGATATCTGCTTTAGCATTTATGCTGAATCAAGCCACAGAAGGAATGTTATCAGGAAAGAAGATATTTAAAACAGAAAATTAAATCACAAGCTATCAGGTTTTAAGCCAAGAAAGTGATGTGCCTGAAACTGATTCAAAGAATAATGAAATGACCTTGTGCCTTTTTCTACCTGTCACATTCCACAGCTAATAATAGGAAGTCTGAAAGTCACAAATTACATAGAAATGGGAGACTAAAGAATACATACAGTGGCAAACAAAAAAAAATTCTGGATTTGCACAAATGTTCATTTTGAAAATGGAAGAAAGTTTATGCTTGTTATTTTACACAAATGGATTCACCTAACCATAATTAAAGGCTCTAGCCAATTAAAGGTGTAATAAAACCACAGATAGCTGTAAAATGAATAGAAGAACTCTCCTGAGGGTCTGGAAACTGAGGGTTGCTTACGGCTCTCTGTCTTCTTCCATTTTTTAGTATTTTCCCCTTTTTAAGCATTTTTCCCTTGTGTTTATGGCATGTACAATCAGATGTGCAGCAACTGTAATTCCCACACAAAATAGGCTTTGGGGACCTGACATGCCTTTCTTCTCTCAGGTTCACGCTTCCAATAAACAGTCTTTCAATCTGAGTAAGACTCAGGATGGTTCAGTGGAAGGTGAAGTTTGGCAACACTAAGCAGACCTCTCTTTAAATTTTGACTCCACTCTTTAACAAAGAGGCTCTTTAACAGAGAGGAGTTGGGCAAGTGGCTTAACCTCTCTGAGCCTCAGTTTCCTCTTCTGTAAAATTAAGTTTATACAAGTCACCTTGGAGAGATAATGAAATAATTCAAGATAAAGATTTAATCTTCTGACATTTAAGAAGTGTTTAATGTTTATTATTATTATTTTATCACCCATTAGTTTGGAAAAAATATTATCTACAGTATCCCAAAATTGTTACTATCTATATGTCATTATAAAATATTATATTTTTCTACAGAAAAAGTCAAATCAGCTGGCTCTTTTCTTGCCATGTAGACACAGACCTCCTGGGGAATCATCAAAGGGGGAATAGATTTAGACTGTGACTCTGAATTTTGGAAATGGTTTGTTTTAGACTGGACATGAAGAGGTTACAAAAACAAAATGGGGAAAAAAAGTCTTCTGCCTATATTATCTCTTTGAAACATTTGAAGAACAGACTCAGAATTTATATAAAGGAGGAAGAAAACAACAACAACAAAGGCTGCAGTTATCTTTTTTTGTTTTTCATTCCTCTGAAATATAGTCAGCCTCTGTATCTGTGGGTTTCATAACCACAGATCAAAAATGTAGTTAGGCCTAGAATTGTTGGGTCTGTACTGAACATGTACAGACATTTTTTTTTCTTGTCATTAGTCCCTAAACAATACAGTATAACAGCTATTTGCATGGCATTTACATTGTATTTGGTATTATAAGTAATCTAGAGATGATTTAAAGTATATATGAGGATATACATAGGTTACACTATGCCATTTTATATAAGGGAGTTGAGCATCCACGAATTTTGGTATCCTGGGGTGTTTAGGGTGGGGTACAATCTGGAACCAATCCCCTGTGGATACTGAGGGATGACTATAATAACAATTTTATCTAAATGAAACTGACAATCCATGTTGCCACTGAAGCATCCCAACCAAAATGCTCAAATATGTCTATTATTGTTGAAGTTTCGGTTTTCAGTTATTCTTTTTTTTTTTTTTTCAGAAGTAATTGAACCTCATGATTAAATTAGAAATTTTTGTTTAAATTTGCAAGATAGTACACCAATTCAAAATTACTTTATAGAAAGTTCAGGTCTTGTCTGCTGTTGCTACTTTTGTATGTGAGTGTGATATTTTTAAAAGAGAAAGAGAAAGCATTAGAACAGTATTTATCTTGCCAAGAATAAATGTCAAAGTCATATCTGCAAGAAGGATATTGAACTTTTTGTTGAAGGCCAGCTGCCAAATGCAAATTAACACCTACGAAGACATATCTGACAATTTCTTTGAATATTATTACTTTTCCACCAACCTAATAATAAGTATGAACCTAAAGCTTGGTAGGTGTTCATATAAGATATAACATATACTTGTGAATATAATACGGTAGTAAAGGTAAGTAGATTTTGAGAAAATCCTGTGGATTTTTATATTTTTATTAAATAAGTTGATAAGTAGATATTGAGTCCCCACCCAAACTGTGTAATAATTAGAGGTATCTAATGACAAAATGGATGGCTTTTTCAGGCAATAAGTTCATTGAGAGTGAAAAGTTTATTTAAAAGCTGGATGTCCATCTGTTAGGGGACAGATATATCAAATAGATTTCCAGCCCTAATTGAATGGTAGATGTGTTAGTCTGTTTTGTGTTGCAGTAAAGGAATACCTCTGACTGGGTAATTTATAAATAGAAAAAGGTTTATTTGGCTCACGGTTCAGCAGACTGTGCAAGCCTGGCACCAGCATCTGCTCAGCTTGTGGTGAAGCCTCAGGAAGCTTCTACTCAGGGTGGAAGACAGAAGAGGAGGAGGAGACATGGCACATGGCAAGAGAAGGAACAAGAAAAAGATAGGAGGAGATGCCAGCCTCTTTTAAACAACCCAGCTCTGGTTCTAACTAATAAGGCTCTTGCCTTAGTTATTATTAGGGCACCAACCCATTCATGAGGGATCCACCTCCACAACCAAAACACTTTCCACCAGGCCCCATCTCCAACACTGGGGATCACAGTTCAGTGTGAGATTGGGAGGAGACAAACATCCAAACTGTATCAGTAGGGACTGCCTAAACCTCAATATGGAGAATAATTCTGATGCTACATCTAGGTTCATTAGGAACACATGCCATAACCTCTTAGCAAAGTATGTACAAGAGACGAGAGTGGGGCATGTTATTTATTCACCATTCCTGTGTAGCACTGATCTAGGTAACCACTGTTAACAACAACAAATGTCATCAATACATGATATTAATAAATTAATACCATATGTATTCTAAGCACTTTACATGTATCATCTTGTTTTATCTTAACAGCCCTCTGAAAGATGTGCTGTTATTATCCCTCTTCTGTATGTAGAGAAACTGAGGAATAGAGACATTAAATAATCCTCCAAGTGTGTATTAAATGGTAGAGGTGTTACAGTGGGTAGCTAGTCAGGCATGAACAGGGCAGGAGAAGGCTCCCACACACACACACCAGGAGTGTCAGGCAACCATCAGGTGATGGTCGAGCAGTTGTTAACTGTCTCTCTAAGGTAATAATTGGTATCAGCCAGCGCCAGGGAAAGGCAGTCTCCTAATAGATAGAAAACACCTGAAACTGGTGATCAGCAGCTTCCCCATAAGATCTCAGGAGTTGGGATACTGGGCTCAAGCATGTGCATTAAGAGGTAAAATGGCAGAGTTTAACAGGTATATGACCTTCCTCTAGGAATGCTAGACTGATAAGGAAAGAAGGCCTCAAGTGAGCATGCGTACAACTCCAGTAAACACACTGCGCATGCGGCCCCTCCCAAATGCCAGCACACAACTGTGCATGTGGACAGCCCACTCCAAGGGAAGAGTCAGGAGAGAAGTAACCCAAGACCCTGGAAGTATCCCAACACATAAAACTCCAAGTCAAATGGTCAAACTGCACACTTGATCTCTCAAGTCACCTGCATGGCCCTCTTCCAAGTGTACTTTACTTCCTTTCACTCCTGCTCTAAAATTTGCCTCGGTCTCTCCTTCTGCCTTATGCCTCTCAGTCAAATTCTTTCTTCTGAGGAGGCAAAAATTGAGGTTGCTGCAGACCCATACAGATACATTCTGCCACTAACAGAGGGAGGATATGAGTCTTGTTCTGCCTGGAATCAAAGCTCTACTCATTAGCCCTCAAAGAAGTCATGTTAGGCCCTGCCTGGCTCCCACACTCATGATAATAGAAGTAAACAGGAAGCTAAGCCCACCAACTACTTGCCCTGTTTCATTGAAAACCAGGAATTCAGGGAACAAACCCAACACTCATCATTGAGCCACATTTGCTATGTTTTATCAGCCTTGGTGTGCAATACTCTTAACCAGACCCCTATCTTTCAAAAAACGTAGGCCCCCTTTCTATTCTAGAGTTGGCACTCAGATCCCTCCCCTGTTCCCTGTGCCTAAGACCCCTAATAAATTGTCTCATATACTAGGCCCTTGCCCTGGGCCTCACCTTCTTCTTGCTAGGTTCTTACTAAGACTGAATCCCTGACCCACACCCAGTGTCTACAGCCACTGCAGCTAGATCTGTGTTCTTGCCATCAACCCAGAGGGTGACAGAGCTCACAGAGCCCCACATGCCTGGTTTGACTACCCCACACAGCAGATAACTCAGCATCCTGGGCTCTGAGCCAAGGTGTGGTGAGATAACCCCTGAAGACACTTCCAACTCCAACATTCTACCCTGTAAGCCTGAATAGTCAGTCATTAGCTAAGAAGATTTTTTTTTAATGTTAAAAACAAAGAAAAATAGGTTTATCTTACTGTCCTAGGTTATACTGAGTCAAGGCCAGGGTATTGTCATAGAACAGAGAGAGCTGGCAATTAAATAAACACTAAGAATACCAGGCTTCTCCCCGGGGCCTGGGCAGGGTTAGACAGTGAAATAAGCACAAGCCCAGGGTTGTCAGCCTGGAGCAAGGAGGCATCTGCCTAGAGTTAGCCTAATACTTGCTGAGTAACACGTGCATTCCCTCGCCAGGAATCACAATATCTAGAGACAACACCAGACAAAACTGAGATGTAAATAGAGATCTTTAAAGTCAGTGAATGTCTCCTTCTCTTCACTCTTTGTCCTACTTAGTGAATTATCTAAGATCAAGAGTTAAACAGACTTGGGCTGAAATCCAAACTCTGCTGTTTACCAACAATGGACAAGTCATTTAAATTCTTTAAGCCTTAACTTCTCAACCTGTAGAATGGATATGATGTCTATCTCACAGCAATGTTGTAAAGATTAAATGTTACTAGCATGTTTGGCACCTTGTAGGATTTCAATAAAAGTTATTATAATTCTTTTTCCTTATCCCCTGCTTCAGCCCAATCCTTTAGTACCACAGATCTTCCTACTGTCTTTATTACTCAGTTTCCCACTCAAATTTTCCTCCTCTGTCACTTTACAGCACTCAGATGGACAAACTCCTAAGTCACCTCTTTTTCCTCCCTACTTACTACCTGTCAAAATGTTAATTACTTTAATGCTGATGAGTACTCTTTAATAGTAAAAACATTATAGAGAAAACCTCTTATGGTTTTACTGGCTTCCCAAACACTGCCCTAAATCTCAAAGAGTTTAAAGTCCAGAAGGTAGACAAAAGGACCCCAACCCTTAGCAGAGCACTACCACTTTAATCCGTCTTATTTATTACATTTCTGGATTAAGCTTTCGTTTAGAATATATAATAGATTCTGCCCACTTTTAAAAAGTAAAAGAAGAAAAACTCCTGCTTTATAATATTAGGGGTATCTTCAAGTCTCTTGAAAATCCTAATTCACGTTAAATCTATTTTCTCTAAATCTGGCTTTATTAGAAGAGCCTGTTAGTATCCATTATTGAATAATATGCCATCTCCTTGAATGAATCAAAGAGGGAGAGGCAATATAGAATCTTAAAGGTATCAGAAAATAAATCTATTTTCATCAGTCCACTGCAGCTTTACAGTGGCCCTGTGTGTAGCATGTCAGATGCCCTCATTCTTAGAAGTTTATTATTTTTAGATTGTGCCTAATTTAGGTCCTTCTGTAAAATTATGACCCACTTCACCATCCATGAATTTTTATTGGGAATGTGCAAGTGGGAAGAGTAGAAAGGATGGGCATTTAATGATGTGGATATTTGAAATAGGTTGTTGAATGCTTTTTTCTAATTCAAAATGAAGAAAGATTTACAAAAATCAAAACCTGTACTACATATGAACATTAACTGGCTGTCTGCAAAGTCTTCTAGATTCCCTCAGAAGAGCCCACTATGGACAAGGGGAAACCACTCTCCGTCAGGCTCATGAGGAATACTTGGGCTCTGATAAGGTCATTCTCAGTGTATGTATATAAAATTAAGATGATAGAACATGACATTAAAAGGTGATAATTATATATCTGACCTCATTAATGAGAAGAAAGGGTTTCTTCACTTTCAATTAATCATGTTATATTTTATTGCATAATATTATACGCATTAGGAAACGCTGAGTCAATATCTTAGATTAATTCCTGATGACAGTAAGAAAGAAAATTGATTAGTTACTCTTAGGCATGTACAGTGGTTTTCTCAGTTCACTTGGAAGCAGGTATTAACTTACTACTGCAGTGGATGAAGAAGTAACTTAATGAGTAGGAAATAATACAGTGATAGAGTATTAATAGTAAAGTTATAACATTAATTAAAATGTAAATAGTATATTTAATTTTTAATGGTAATTTACACTAAATTTAGCAACTTCTTTGTGCCTAAAACAAACATAGAAGGGGCTCTCTAAATTCCTTTTCTTTTCTTTTATACGGAAACTGAAGTCTCCAAAGATTAAGAAACTTTCTAAGGTCACATAGCTGTGGTAAGGACACTGTTTCAGCCTGGGCCTTTGTGAATCTAATCTTGTTGCAGTTCTCAGAGCATACACTGCTGTTTCCTGTGCAGTCCCTCCTCAAACTGTCCACTATAACTCCGTCCATGGAATCACTCCCTCAGCCATAATATAGTTGGGTCCATTAAGTAGCCTGAGCCTCTGACCAAAAAATATTCTTGTTAAATTTCTAAGATGTCACTCTGGACCAGCCACAAGATCTCATTGGTCTACTTGAGGTCTTACTTTCATCCTAAGGGTTTCTGCAGAGGAAATGGTTTCCTTTTCCCCTCTTATTTGGTTCTGTCTTCTCCAGTCTTTCTGTCTACAAACACACCAATCCCACACCATCACCACCTCACACACACACTCAGTTTAAAAATCTTCCCCTTTCTTGCTATTATCTCAAACTCAAGTTCTATTTTCTTATCCTTGCTGCTAACCTTCTTTTCAATAGTCTATATTCATTTTTTCCATTCACTCCTAAATCTCTTACATTCTAACTTCTACTCCCAATGCTTTTTCGTGCTGTAGTTTCAAAAGCTTCCTTTTTACCAAATTTAAGGGAAGTTTCTTGGAATCCTCATCCGCTTGACATTTTTGTATCTTGGGTAGACATCTCCTTTTTCTCCAAACCCCGTTTCTCTGGTTGGTTCTCATGAGACTGTGTTAGTAGGTTTATCTTGGTATGTTCTCCTTCTTCCTTGATGTGCCCCACATGAAGATGATCCCCAGAATTATGTTCTCAACCCTCTCTCGTCTCTATACAGTAGCCCATGGTGATGTCATTCCCTGCAAAGTCCTTAACTATCACCTTTCAGGAGATGATTCCCAAGCTCATTGCACTAACTTCAGCCTCTCTTCTAAACCTCAGACCTATATTTCCAGCTGCCTTTTGAACATATCTAAGTGATATGTTAATATCCAAACCACAAACTCGATATGCCATAAATCTAATTCATCTTCTCCATGAGAAAAACTTAACCTGGCTTTGTAATATTTCCTTCTCAAATAGGATCAAATTTTGGAGTTACCCTTGACTCTTCTCTTTTCACAATGTCTTGTAAAAATCTGTTTTCCTAAGTCATATAAATTCAATTTTCTCATTGTTTCTCTCTTTCTAGCTTCTGTATTGGCCTTTCTACCATTAGTATATCCTTTTCCAAATCTACTGTATACATTGCTGTTAGATAAATCTCTCCTAATCACTGCATCAATAACAACATCAATCATAAACATTTAATGATCATCTACTTTGTACAATGAACAACATCATTATCTTATCAGATTCTCATAACTCTTGGAGGTA
This sequence comes from Hylobates moloch, assembly GCF_009828535.3. Taxonomy (NCBI): domain Eukaryota; kingdom Metazoa; phylum Chordata; class Mammalia; order Primates; family Hylobatidae; genus Hylobates; species Hylobates moloch. The sequence continues at coordinate 191,398,974 of NW_026652276.1, forward strand.
GGTACTAAAAATCTTTATTTTTATTGTAGAGAGGAAGATAAATGTTCCAAGAAATATAATCTTGCTCAAGGAAATTCATCACATAAACAGCAGGCTATGGATTTACATCCATGGTCTATCAGACACCCACACCCATGTCCCAAATAATCTGCCTGTCAAAAGCTATCAAGGGCTCTCCTGCCTATTTTCCTTTCCTGTCATTCCAGTTCCCCATCTGCAAAGTCCCAATAAACCTTCCCAGCCTGGTTTTTCACTGATCCCCTCTAAATAGCCTACAGTTGAATCCAGTTCTAGTTCAGCACTCCCAACCCTTTCAATTTATTGCAATCTATAGTCTCTGTTTAGACTCTACCCAATATAACTCTTTTATTAAGATTCTCCCTCTTCTTTAAGACCAATCTCAAAGCCCTATCCTCCAGAAAGCCCTTCCTGGCTCTCTGTGTTAAGTGAAATCTCTCCCTTTCTGACTCTGTGCAGTACTATTTTTGAGATGAGAAATTTCTCATTTTGTGCTTTATATTATTTTTATGTCTACCCCTTTTGTATCCTTCAACAAAAGGTAAATTCCTTGAGAACATGGACTCAACCTGACATATCTGGGTGTCCTCTGTAATTATTGCACCAGGGCCTCTGGAAGTATGCACTAGACAATGCATGTAAGTTCTATTCAAGCTCTGTTGAATTAAAAACTAGAAGTCCTAGGATTCTGAAGCAAATGGGCATCTGGCCTAGTTCCTGATTTTACTTTAGCTTTCTTTTCATAAAACAATTCTCTGATCTATTTAAAATCTCAATTCTAATTCTACTATTTTTCAGCATTTCTTTTATCAAAAAGGAGACCCCCTTCCTCAATGAATAACATCACTCCAGTCACAGAGTAAAGAACTGGCACTTTTATTCCAAAGCACTCTTTACATAAAGCCCAGAATAACCTTGAACTCTCAGTTTGCCATTTCATGTTGTGCTCCTTTCCAATGCAGTTAGCAAATCAAAGGGAAACCATTTTTAAAATGCTTATCTTTTAGGTTGTTCTCACTTTGATGACAATAAGACACCGTGATTTTTTTTTTTTTTTACTAGTCATGTTCCTGTTGCAATGCAGAGCCCCCACTGAATTCTTCTGAATATAGTTCAGTTATATCTTTTGCCACTTAACATCATTTATAATCTCTATAAATAATTCTGAATTAAGTATGCAAAGCATATTAAAAATATCACTTTCATCTGCTTCTTACATAATGCAAAACTGTTTTTCCAAACAGTGCAGTGTGTCTTTTACTAGAGCAGTGCTTTGCCTAAATATAAACATGGAATTTAAGAATACTCCTATATGAAATTCCTCATTTTTTTCTACTTTTTATTTATTTTTTAGCACACTTCAGCCTCATATATAAAATTTTTTAGATGACCTGGTTCTTGTGAAAGCATGAACACACACATCATTCTGCTCATGGCATTTTTATGTAAACCTACTGTGGTGAATCCAGACTGAGTGTTAAAAATGTTACTCAACCCTCAAGCTCTAGCTGTTTGTATGAATGGATGGGTCATTTGGCCAGGCTCTCTTATTACTAATATCCACAAGTAAATGGGTTTATTAAGATGATAGTTACTTGTTAGTAAATAAACAAAATTTTCAAACTTGTAAATATTACACTTAATTTTTCTTTTTCTTTTTGTAACCCTTATTGGAGGATTGCTTTCCTTCCATAAAAGTGACGTTTCCTAAAATATTGCATTATATATTTTCATTTCCTAATGCTATTGAATTTACTAATATGATTCATCATTTTTAATCAGTGAAATTGTGTTGTAGTTTGGCTAAACAGCAACTAAAGTTTAATTAAGTTTTTAGCTTCTGTGAAGGGAAAATCATCATTCTTACAAGGAAAAGAAAAATTGACCACTTGGGACATTTTAGGAAATTAAAACATGCAACAATTTGACTGGGTATTATTTCTTTGATAAGCTTTTCTAACATATCAATATAAGAGCATTACATTTCTCAATGTCATGGATATGTTAATATGCAAAGAGGAAACAATGATTGTCCAAATATTTGATGTGCCTAAATGACTCAGTCTCTTAAGCCATGAAAATGAAAAGAACACCTGTTTCACGGTTCTGTTGTAAGAATCATGAATGATGTATCAAAATTTTTGTAGTTTATAGAGTTCTATAAAGATATGAAAGACATCCTTTTCATCAACCATTCTGTACAAATGAAAGTTCATTATATTTAGTTTTTTTAGGCATCAGTCTTTTTTTTAACAAATTGCTATTTCCAACAAGATCTTTACCTTTGTCCAGACAAAATGAAGAAATACATACTTTTTTCGTGGAACTTTGAATAATATTTACTGGTATATTAACAATTATATTTTCTGAAGGACCAATTTCATTAAATGCATATGTCAAGCTGCCTAATGGAAAATAATTTATATTATCTGGAGAGGTAAAATAAATCAAAAGTCAGGTAGTCCAGTGGTCTACTGGACAGGCTTTTGAATCAGAGACCCAGGTTCAAATCATTTCTCTAGGACGTATAAGCAGTGTGACATTGGCCAAGTTACTTAATGAATTTAAGCCTGAGTAAATAAATAGCTATCCCACAGGATTGTAGCAAGATTTTCTGTAAAGCACTTAGCCCAATACACCCAATAGATTGTAGCTACCATACAATTGTGAAAAGCAATGTATTTGTTTCCAACACCATGTTACTTGTTTCTCAAAACACCTCTGTAGAATGCATAAGGCAGGTAGAATACATTGAAGACTTCTACAGCTGGATCAGTAACACAGAAATCTGCTGATCTCCAGACCTCTGTATCCAACAGGTACAAACCATATCTTCTCAGATATACTATAAGCATGTCAAACTCTGCAAGTTAAAGACAAGTTCATTGCATTACTTTAAAATAACCTGCATTTATACCTCTATTTTCTCTTTGTGAATGGTTCCAGCATTCTCCCATCTGGCCCAGATGATTTGGGGAATCAGCCTTGACTTCAACTCACTTATCTCAGAGCCAATCCATCCAGTCACCTGGACCTGCCCATCTACCTCCTTAATTTCCCTTAAATAATTTACCTTCTCCTCATCCCACTGCAGCAACTTAGTTCAGGTCTTCACTGTTCCTCTATTGGCTCCCAGCTGGTCACTCTAACTCGTCTTAGCAACCTCCCCACGCTGCTACAAAAGTGATCTTTCTAAAATGTTCACTAACCCCTTCATAATTTGCTTCACTCTCTTCCTCTACTCACATTCTTTGTTCAAGCTATAGGGAGTTAATTTGAACTTCTCCAGATACATCATATTATTTAATGCCTCTGTGACTTCGTACCTACCACTGCCTCAATCTAGAATACTCTTCCGCCACTTCTCATTAATTCTGTTTGTCTTTCAAATCTCAACTCAGGGACTTTCTCCTTCATGAAGACTTTGCTGACTCCACCAAAGTGTCTTAATTGCCCCTTTGGGCACCAGTTGCCCCTTGGGCATTGTATCTATTATGAAATTCTGCACAGTGCTTACTACTTTATATTATATGCCCTTCAGAGGCAGGCATCGAGGCTTTTTGGGTTGTTTGCTTATTTGTTTGTTTGTTTTGTCTCTGTCTCTAGCCAAGAATATGACAAATGCATCAATTTTTATATATCATACATCAAATGTCAAAGGAGGAAAAGAAAACAAGCTAAGGAAGTCTAAAATACTGGTGATATCTCATAAAGTATTCCCATCAGTTAGCTCCTACAGGAAAACAACAACAGTATAAAAGAGCCAAGAAACACTTATCTTACAAAATACCCTTTAGATACTTTATTTGGAAAGGTAAAGGGAATTTGGTGGATAAAGTAGAAACCGTAATGCAAGATGGATTAAAAGTGATTCTTTTTTATTGTTTTGATGAGAAAGCTTTCGTTTTTGTTTTTTGTTTTTTCCCTTTGCATTTGGATAAAACTCTTTAATATGGGAAATGTAAAATGCCAAATATCCAATAATGAAATAAAGCTTAATAATAGGGACATAGCCATTGAAACAGTGAATTCTAAATGTAATGCAGAACCTGACGTAAGCGTATTTCTCAGATTATTCCAGAGGTTGGAATTTTAAAATACTATAAGTGGAATGAATACTTTCGCACCACAGAGGAGGTATCTATTCATTAACTTTAAAAACAGTGACTAGTCATTTGCAATAACTGCACCCTTATGAATTTGTCTTTTCTTAATTACTAACATTCCTTTGAAACGATGAATATGAAAGAAACATTCTTGAGTAAGATCCTAAAAGCCTACTTAGGTCTTTTAGATAAACAGGACATGATTTTTCATGAGATCTAATATCCAGTTTTTTTTTCTCAGAATGGTAGCACATTGAAATCTGAGCAACCATATAAATTCATACTTATGTTACTTATTACTAAGGCAATGGTGTTTTATGCTTTGTACTGCAATGTAAAAATAAATTCTTTTCTAAATTTTTGATTGTTTCATAGCTTAATGGAAAGTAGTCTATCTCAAATGTTACTTTTGTTTATCTGGTAGGTTTGTACAGAATAGCAAAAATCATTGGTGTTTCTTTTGCAGAAAAAATCTCTGGTTTCAACTAAAAATAAAACTTTGAGAGTATAGTCTACCAACCAGATTATTTGCTAGGTTTTTTTGATATGGTAGATGCCAGAGCACAGCAAGATTCTATTGACATCTAACAGGAATGTAAATAAAAGGGCTTGCCAATTGGAAGCACTGTAGCCCAAGGGGCAGGAACATGTGACTGTGCACACATGTGCATACACACATACCTACATGCATAGCTCTTGACAGCCCAGAAAAAAAAAACAAGAGAACTTCCCCGGTCCCTTTTGATCCCTAACTCTTCCATTGTAAAATCTAGTGAGATACACTGCTAGTCTGTCTACTGTGGACTCCAGCTTTCTGTCTTCTTCTGTGCCCTTTTCCTTAAGTCTATTGTTCACAGTGCAGAATTACATTGAGGCTCATTCTAAACACCACTAGAACCCCATCTCTTGAGGATGAAGCTGAAAATATGGGGCGAGTGTATATTATAAAATGTCTGAATATTAATTTTCCACACTAATTCCAATTTTTAATCAATTGCTATGTGCAATAGAAGAACTTTGATCCAAGAGTCTTAAGTGCAAGGCACATCTGAGAGACTGTCTGGTCTTGATATGTAATGAGGGTCAGTCTGGCCTAATGGGAAATGAGATTTAAACTGGCATATATTCTTATACATGGAGACTGTAGAATAAGACAGGAACCCCAATAAATCTAACTCTCAATCATACTTATCTCCAGAAGATTTTCCCTACAAAATCTCATGCCTGCTAGCCTCATGATAGAAGCCACACGTATGGCTGGATCTATGGCAATTTCCCCAAGGACAATTAAGTGAGGCTCTAATTAAGGAATCACCTAAACCTGACTTGGGCTCAAATAACACTCATCTGAAATTGAAGAAACAAATTCATACCTTAAAATAGCATGGGATAATTTAATAGTAAAGGTCTAGTGCACTCCATTGAGAACTAGTCAGTGTCAGGATTATAGTGCCACTTGGCATTTGGTTAACCTTGAGAAGAGAAGGAGATTTTTTTTCTATATAATAATCATTAATGGTATTAAAATTATTCAATGCTATGTGTTCAAGCCACTTACTGCTGGGGTTTCTGGGATTCAGAACACTTTGGAGGTAGAGTAGAATCTGAGGGGAAATTATAGCAAACCCCCAAAAAACCTGTGAGTTGCTTTATTGAGTAAGGTGATAATAGTGGCGTAAGAAAGACAGTAATAAGAGGGTGAAGACAGAGAGTGTATAAGGTCACCAAACAGGAAGTCAAAAGACTAGAGTTCTAAATAATGGCATGACCATAGTTGAGGCACTTTGACTTTTGAATATTTATTTGCAACTCTTCAAAAAGAGGGGACTCTAACTTCCAGTTCTAGCAAAGGCCATTGAGGAAACATTATCTCTACTGGTAAGTGGAGATGCAGGGTAAAATATAATTTACGAATCATGCTTGAGATTTTTTAAAGAGTGGTGAAAAGAAAGCAAAATTCTCAGATAGCAAGAAAACAGACTTGAAAGCCAGAGTGGCAGCTCTGGAGTCTTAGGAATGGTAGGAGGTGACTTTTTACTCCCCCATGGGACACATTAGGAGACCCTGGGTGTTGAGGAGGAGAAGTAGGTATTAAAATCTTGCATAAATCTAGGCCCCTCTGAGGGTTGCAATTCTAGTAAGGAAGGCCTAATACAACCTCAAACCTACAGCTCAAGGAAAAGACAAGGAAACTGCTCTCTATCCTGGCTCTAGATGAAAAAATAAAAGCCTTTAGAGAGAATTGTAAACTCTAGTTTTATGTTTCTCGTGAGTTTGGAATGCAAATTTACATTAGACATGTGGTGCAGGAAACTCCAAGGGCAGAAATTGATAACAGCAACAACAAAAATGGCCCTGTAGTGGTGCTACACTCAAGTCCGCCTGTAGCAGAAATACATGCAAAACTGCTGTGGAGGGACCCTTCACCACCCAGCTTTGCAGTCATCCCACAGAGAAAAAACAATTTTCCTCATTGAAAACTCAAAATCACATTCAAAAATTTCAAAGCCCCAAAGGAAGCCTTCTGCAACAAGGGACTCAGCAGACACGAAAACCAGGCAATTAGTACCCCAAGACCTCAAATTTTAGAACCATAATTTAAGTGAGGTAATTATACATTGGGTTGTGTCCCCCCTTAAAATTCATATGTTTGAAGTCCTAACTCCAAGTATCTTAGAATGTGACCTTATTTGGAAATAGGATCATTGCAAATGTGACTACTTAAGATAAGGTCATGCTGAAAAGAGTGGGAACCTAATCCAATATGACTGGTGTTCTTTCAAGAAAAGGAAATTCAGACACAGAGTCAGACACACACATCGGGAGAACAGCACAGGAACATGGAGGCAGAGGCCGGAGTTATGCTTCCACAAGTCAAGGAAGGCCAGAGATTCCAGCAATGCACAAGCAGATAGATTCCTCCTCACAACTTTCAGAAGGAACCAACCCTGCTGACACCTTTTTTTCAGACTACTAGCCTTCAGAATTGTGAAATAATAAATGACCATTGTTTAAACCTCTTACTTTGTTAAGCAGCCCTAGAAAATCATTTCAAAAATTATAAAGTAGGTGATATGGTTTGGCTCTCCGTCCTCACCCAAATCTCATCTTGAATTGTAATCTTCATGTGTGGAGGGAGGGACCTAGTAGGAAATAGTTGGATCATGGGGGCAGTTTCCCCCATGCTGTTCTTGTGATAGGGAGTGAGTTCTCATGAGATCTGATGGCTTTTGAAGTGTTTGGCAGTTCCCCCTCCCCATTTCTCCTGCTACCGCGTAGGATATGCCATGCTTCCGCTTTACCTTCCACTATGATTGTAAGCTTCCTGAGGCCTCCACAGCCATGCAGAACTGTGAGTCAATTAAACTTCGTTTGTTTATAAATTAACCAGTCTCAGGGAGTTCTTTAAAGCAGTGTGAAAACTGACTACTGTAGTAGGTATGCTAAAAATGAGTAAAGAGATACAGAAATGTTAAAAAAAAAATACAAGGAAAAAAAGACATTGCAAAAAAATAGATGTTGCATAAGGATAAACATAGATGTTCTCAATTAAAATCTCCGTAAGCAGGTTAAACATTATGTCAAGCACAACTAAATAAATTCATTTATATTGATATATTAGTGAGGATACTACCTAGATTGCAGCAAGAATGATAAAGAGATTAAAATTTGAAATAAAGAGTAAAAGATACAAAGGGTAAAAGGATAGGGTCTAATATCAAGCCAAATAGGAGACACAGAAGGAGAAGATAGAGAAAATGGAGGATACCCCTAGAAGTAACAATAAACAAGAATTTTTCAGAGTTCATGAAAAATATCTGTCTCCCAATTGAAGAAACTTCAGTAGATCTAAGTTAGAATAAAAGTAAATTCCCAACAATATAATTATAGGGAAACCATAGGCGATCCAAAAGCAGCTAACAAGAAAAGATAATTCACTTAAAAAGAGACAACAATTAGACCAACAGCTGACTTAACAACAGCAGTGGAAGAGGACACAGAAAAAACTTTAATGTGCTGAAAGATAATTAACTGTCAATACTAGCATTCTACATGTAATTGCCTAAAGGTTGTATTTCTGAAAGAAAATTGAATACAAAATGAAAGAAGCAATAAGGAGCAAAGGAATTAAAAGCATGTAAGTAAATTTAAATCCAACTATAATACACATTTGGTTGAACCCTATTGGTAATTACATGTGATTTGATTTACTTGTAATGACTAACTTTGAGGATGTTAAAAGTCAAATGGATGAGTGTATACATTTGTCAATATTCACCCAATTGTACACTTAGCATGTATGCATTTTATTTTATGTAAATCATAGCCCAGAAGTTTATTTTTAAAACAAACAGAACCAAAAAGGTATATAACAACAAATTAGATAAAGGGAAGGATGCTATTTTAGGCATTCTAATATATTAAATTGTTAGAGAGGAGTATAGGGATATGGCTCACTTTAGATTTTAGACTGTTTCAAGGTGCACATGCACATTGAATATTCAAAGGTAATACTAAAAGAATGATGGGAAAAGAATGTAAGTCCTAAGGGTAAGGGATGGTGTGCTCTTCATTCTTCCTTTGGTGTGACTTTACAAAAGTAACACAGGCATGGAAATCTTGTAGCAGTAACCAGTCAGGAGGAGTCACACAGATAACCTGGAAAGCTGTTATTAAAAAGTAATTTAAATGAAAACAAAAAATAGAGAACAGACATACAGATACTTGAGCATATGCTTACAGGTCAGAAATCGAGAGTTGTTTTTTTTTAAGATAATGAAGGAGAAACTCCAAGCAATTCACCATCTCACAGAACACAGAAAATAATAAGATGCAGTAGGGCTGGAATAGGGACATTGTTGCAGTTTGGTATTAAAAAAGTGAAAATTAGGAGAATGCATAGGTGCCTGTAGACAAAGCAATTTATTGATCACAGTTAATAGATAAATGATTACAAGACTTTTGGAGAAGGAGAAAACTTCTGTAAATTTCTAGGTCAGTTTATTTAACAGATGAATTCACAGGGGTCTGGAGAGGCTAGTAATTCATGCTACAACACTTGTATTCCTGAACAATCAACTGCTACCATATTCTTTCATCCAATAGTAATTACAGTTTTCACACCAGAAACAAAGATTTATGTAGCACCTTGATAAATACCTTTGAAAAAATATGCTATTCAGGACAATTATTTCAGTTAAGATAGCTAATTGGGTACTTAGTAGTTAGTGTATTTGCATGCTTAATTAACTGTCATTTATTTAAAAGTACTCTAATATGAAATTACTGGGAAATGAATTTGAGGCTTAAATTATTCTTTTAAAAAGTTTTATTTTTGTTCATTTCTTTTGCACTACCAAGTAAAAGTAAAATTTTATTCCATTAAAGGAAAATCATCAAGTGGAACTAAAAATACAAAATGAAAACTGAGTAGGGATAAAATGTTGAAACTAAATAAAAACAGATCACTTGCCACTCTTTCAAAGATTACAAGAAAAACAATTTAATCTAAATAAGGATAAGTTTCAAATAAAATATAATAATAATAGCTGTGTGATATGGTAGAAAGTGTTGCAAACTAAGACTGTCCAGATTTTAACACCACTTAATCACTGACAAAGTCCTTACATCTCTTGATCTCAGTATTCTCATCTGCGCAATGCGCAATAGGATTTTGTGGTTACCTTCAAACTCTAAAATTCTAAGATTCTAATGAATTACAGATGCTCTTCAACTTATTATGGGGTTACATTCTGACAAACCTATAATAAGTTGAAAATATTGTAAACTGAAAATGTGTTTAGTACAAATGCACTTCTACCAAAGATCATAGCTTAGCACGTCCTACTTCAAATGTGCACAGAACACTTAAAGTAGCCTACAGTTTGGCAAAATTATCAATAGAAAGCCAGTTTTATAATAAAGTGTTGAATATCTCATAATTTATTATATACTGTACACTGTAGAGTACAGTATCAGTTGTTTACCCTTGTGACCGTGTAGCTGACTGGGAGCTGCAGCTCACTGCTGCTGCCCAGCATCACAAAAGAATATTGTACCTTACATTGCAAGCCCAGGAAAAGATCAAAATTCAAAACTGTATGCATATTCAAAGTACTGAATGTGAATGACCCTCACACCATCATAAAATTATGATTTCACATCAATTGTTCTGAGTTCATTACGTTTTTAATTACAACAAAAGAGGCTTAATTGGCTCACAGTTCTGCAGGCATTACAGGAAGCCTGCAGATAGTGGCATCTGCTTCTGGGAGGCCTTAGGAAGCTTCTAATCATGGTAGAAGGCAAAGAGAAAGCAGGCACATCATGTGGTGAAAGCAGGAGCAAGGATCGACAGGGAAGGTGCTGCACACTTCTACATAAACAGATCCTGTGTGAACTCAGAGCTAGAGGTCAAACCATCTTAAGTCAGTGACTGTGTGTAGTTTGATTAAATGAAAACACTTTTCATTGGGGCCAGTTTATCACCTAATAGGTCTGGATCTTCATTCAATCAATTTAGATGGCCTATGTATCCACCTTTGGTTTATGGTAACATGTGCTTATTACTAAATGCCCAAATGTTCTCTGTGGAGCTAGGAAAAGCAACTGGAGGCATGTGCAGCTGCAACTGACATATATGAATGTATTTACCAAGTTGGGAGTTAGGGAAAGCCAAAGCCTCATTATCTTCCTATTTAAGAAACAAACTCTATAAGGAAGTGCCCTATACATAGTTATTGAATGTTTCATGCCCAGATCCTTAACATCTCTGGAATCTGCCTCCTGCTCTCCATTCTTACTGCCATGCCTTAAGTCTGGCCCTGTCAGTTCTCACCCAGAGACTACAGCCTCCTAATTAGTCTTGCCCTCCTCCCTGCTTTCTCTTTTTCTCTGCCAAACCATTTATCTCAAGGCTGTCAGAAGGAGCATGAGCATGTCTAAATGAGATTGTGTAAAAGCCTTCAATGGCTGCCCAATACTTCCAAGTAAAGTCCAAAATCCTTAGAGTGACATCCAAGATCATTAAAGATCTGATTCATGCCTATTTCTCTAGAGTCATCTCCTACTGTTCCCACTTCTACAAGTCAATTCTTTATCCATTCCAAACTATTGCCAGAAGCACTAAACTTGCACTCACTGCTGCCTTCCTGAGAGTCTCTGCTTTTTCCACTCTGCATATTCCTTTTCCACTTGGTTTACTCCTAGACTTCGCTAATTCCCTCCCTGCCATTTATTTAGGTAAAATGTCCAGAGTACTGTGTGGGTACTTATTGGAACTTACCACACTGCACTGTAATAGTTTACTTTTTACCATTGGACTATAAACTCTTGAAGTCAAGAACCACATCTTATTTATCTGTATTCTCTGTATCTACTACAATTTTTATCTGTGAGATGATATATAAGTAATATTTCATAATTGAATAATTATCTACTTCAGTACATTGTCACAAGATGATCCCTCCTCAAACACAAAACTCTTCACACAAAGCCCAGAATACTCAGATTTAAATATTTATACCTTTGTCACAACTTCAAAAATTCTAAGTTACATATGTATGAATAATGGGTTATGACAATAAAAAGTTATAGCAATCTGAGAGAAATAAAATTAAAAATATAATGTGGATAAAGAATATATTTTTTGAAATAGAGCTTTTCATGGAAACTAAGTGACATAACCTGAATACTTCCTGATAGTGAATAAAAATTTGTCAGTAACTATTATTATTATATTAATGTATAGCCTTTACTAAAAGGGTGATATGTTTCATTCTATTGTAAAATGTAACAGTACTGATAAGGATGTCTTCAAAATATTGTTTCATTAAAAAACACTAGTTGTGAATAGCAGGTGGAGAACAGTGCCTGTGATTTTAAGATCAAGAACAGGAGTAGATATGATTTCACATCAATTGTTCTGAGTTCATTACATTTTTAATTACAACAAAAGAGGTTTAATTGGCTCACAGTTCTGCAGGCATTACAGGAAGCCTGCAGATAGTGGCATCTGCTTCTGGGAGGCCTTAGGAAGCTTCTAATCATGGTAGAAGGCAAGGAGAAAGCAGGCACATCTTGTGGTGAAAGCAGGAGCAAGGATCAACAGGGAAGGTGCTGCACACTTCTACATAAACAGATCCTGTGTGAACTCAGAGCTAGAGTTCACTTACCACCAAGGGAATGGCCTAAGCCATTCATAAGGAATCAGCCCTCCTGATCAAAACACCTCCCACCAGGCCCCACCTCTAATATTGGGGATTACATTTAAACATGAGATTTGGGTGGGGACAAACATACAAACTGTATAATTCTGCCTCTGGTCCCAAAAATCTTATGTCCATCTCAATTGCAAAATACGGTCATGCCTTCTCAACAGTACCCCAAAGTCTTAACTCATTCCAGCATCAACTCAATCAAAATTCCCAAGTCCAAGATCCAAAGTCATATATGGAGATGAGTTTCTTCCACAAATGAATCTTTAAACCCAAGACAAATGATTTACTTTCAAGATATTGGGTAAACATTCCCATTTCAAAAGGGAGAAACTGGCCAAAAGAAGGGGGCTACAGGCCCCATGCAAATCCAAAACCCAGAAGGGCAGTCATTAAATCTTAAAGTTCCAAAATCATCTCCTTTGACTCCATGTCCCATGTCCAGGGCACACTGGTGCACAGGAAAGAATACCAAGGCCTTGGGATAGACTCCATGCAAGGAGTAGACTCCATGTCCCATGTCCAGGGCACACTGGTGCACAGGGAAGAATACCAAGGCCTTGGGATAGACTCCATTCAAGGAGTAGACTCCATGTCCCATGTCCAGGGCACACTGGTGCACAGGGAAGAATACCAAGGCCTTGGGATAGACTCCATGCAAGGAGTAGACTCCATGTCCCATGTCCAGGGCACACTGGTGCAAGGGGTAGAATCTCAAGGCCTTGGTGGATTCCCAAGAATCCACCCTTGTGGCTTTTCCATGCTGAGGTTGCAAACTACTGGTTATTCTACCATTCTGGGGTCTGGAGGATGGTGGCCCCTATCCCACAGCTCCACTAGGCAGTGCACCAGTGGGAACTCTATGTGGAGCCTCCAACCACACAGTTCCCTTCCACACTGCCCTAGTAGAGGTTCTCTGTATGGGTGCCACCCCTGCAGCAGGCTTCTGTCTGGACACCAATGCTTTCTTATACATCCTCTGAAATCTAGGTAGTGGCTGCCAAGCCACCTTTACTTTCACACTCAGCATGCCCACAAGATTAACACCACATGGAAGTCACCAAGGCTTATGGATCACACTCTCTGGAGCTGCAGCCTGAGCTGTACCTGGGGCCCTTGGAGCCAAGGCTGTAGCCAGAGCAGCCAGGATATAAGGAGCGGCCTCCTGGGTGATACAGAACAGTGCTTCCCTGGGTCTGGCCTCTGAAGCCATTCTTTCATCCTAGGCTTCTAGAGCTGTAAAGGGAAGGGCTGCCTCAAAGATCTCTGAAATGCCTTTGAGGCCTTTTTCCCATTGTCTTCGCTATTTGCACTTGGCTCTTTTTTAGTTACGCAAATTTCTCTAGCAAGTAGTTTCTCCACAGCCCTCTTGTGTTCTTGCCTTGAAAATATGCTTTTCATTTCTACCATGTAGCCAGGCTGCCAAGTTTCCAAACATTTGTGTTCTGCTTCCCCTTTAATTATGAATTCCAACTTTAAGTCATTTCTTTGCTCCTATGTCTGAACTAGGCTCTTAGAAGCAGCCATGCTGCCTTTTAAATGCTTTGATGCTTAGAAATTTCTTCCACCAGAGACACCCCAAATCATCACTCTTTAGTTCAAACTTCCACAGATCCCTAGGGTATGGACACAATGTAGCCAAGTTCTTTGTTAAGGCATAACATGGGTGACCTTTGCTCCAGTTCCCAGTAAGTTCCTCATTTCCATCTGACACCCCATTAACATGGACTTTACTGTCCATATATTACTTTGAATGGCAAAAATCACAGTTACCTTTACACCAACCTAATACTATTAGCATTTTGGTCACAACCATTTAACCAGTCTCTAAGAAGTTCCAAACTTTCCCTCATCTTCCTATCTTCTTATGAACCTTCCAGCCTCTTCTAATCTCTGCATGTTACCCAGTTCCAAAGTCATTTCCACATTATGAGGTATCTTTATAGCAATGCCCCACTCCTCAGTACCAATTTTCTGTGTTAGTCAATTATTGTACCACTGTAAAGAAATACCTGAGAATGGGTAATTTATAAGAAAAGATATTTAACTGGCTTATAGTTCTGCAGGCTGTATTGGAAGCATAGCAGCACCTGCTTCTGGGGAGGCCTCAGGAAGCTTCCAATCATTGCAGCAGGCAAAAAGGGAACAGGCACATCACATGGCAAAAGTAGGAGCAGAAGCTGTTCATTGTTGTTGTTAACACTGAGTTACATGGCTTTGCGACCACAGTGAAACTTTCCAGAACTGTTAGCTATCCATTCAGTAAAATAGCCAAAATTTGTTAAGCATTTATTATGTGTCCAACATGGCTCTAACCATATTACACACATACTCATTTATTTCTCATGACACCCTGTAGGGTAAGTAAAATTATTATCTCCATTTTACATATGAGAAAACTAAGGCACAAAAAGATAAGTGATAACAGTCATATAACTAATAAGTGGAAGAGCCAGCAATAGACCCAGTACAGTCTGGCTTTGGATGCAATAGTCTCTATACTACCCTTCTTCTATTTTAACAGATAAGGAGTATTGAGTATATCTATCTCATGAAGCTGTTGCCAGAATTAAGTCAATACCTGTAGTATATTGCATTATTCACTCTAATTCTTCAGCCTTCCCTGTCTCCATGTTCTTTACCACATGACTTCTGTGTCTTTCTCTACACAAATAAATTTTTTCCCTACCCCTTGACTTAAGTGGGCCATATGACCTGCTTTTGCTAATAGAATTGGGAAAAAGTGATGGTGCCTATTGATATACTTATTCTCTGCCATCACCCTGGGAGAAACATGCCCAGAGAAGAGCAGCCCCCTGGTCCCAGGAGGAGGATGACAGAAACATGATACAGAGCTGCCCAGGTGAATGTAGCCTGGATTAGCTAATTCCAGCCAATGCTCAGATAAATGAGGTGAATAAATGCCTATTTTTGTATGTCTCTGAGAGTCTGTCATTGCATATTGCACAGCAGTATAGAATACAATACCTATAAAATTATGTAGACCAATGGCTGGAGTATGGACACTTTCTATAGGCATTAGATATAATTATACTCTGCAGTCTCTTTGTCTTCATGGTTCTGTTTTATACAAATGATTCCAAAAGGACACATAGTTCATAATTTTGCTTTTTAACTTTGAGATAAGAGCACATAGGTACTGTGTAGCATTTTTTACTAGACTATAACCTCTTAGACTATAACCTCCTTGAGGGCAGGAAATCTGGATTTTTAATCTTTTTATTCTCAGTTCCTCAAACAATGCCCAAGGTAAGGGCTCAATAAATGTCTGATGAAAAGACTATTTTTTTCTGTTTCTCAAGTCAAGCTTTTCCAGGGTTAAGCTACTAGTTCATAGAAAGGTAGGACAAGTACTTTGGAACCCAGTTAGCCACATACTGCATCATATCCATAGTTTCTACAGGATAATCTTTTATGTTAAGTCTATTACAATGAATGCATTTTATTTCTTCAGTAATAAATTTCCAAAGAAAATCAACTTTGGGGTTCTAACCTGTTACTGAAATAGTACCTTGTTACAAAGAACTAAAAAACACCATTGGATGAGTCTATCATGCTGCCACCAATTACAAGGAAACAGACATGCCTCCTAGCCTGCTCACCAAGTTACGAATCTCAAACTACACCACCCTGCCAATCTTTACTCTTTTCAAACACTAATAAAATTATACACTATGTCTACTAGCTCTATCTACTATGACTATATCAAGTAGAAATTTACAAATAATTGCTGGAAGCAGCATACCCCCTGCTTCACCATCTGTATTTAGAGCTACCAGAGGAATTACTCTGCCCAGGCCCTTTGAGGTTCCTGGAGGCCCCCCCCTATCTAGACCCTAACTATCCTAGCACTCCCAAGGATTTTTGTTTGCATGTCAAGCTTCCAGTTCCCAAATCCACACTCATTTCTACCTTGTTGGGTCTGCTCTGGGTCTCTGATTCTCCATAACTAGCAAATACCTCTAAATACCTGCAATTTAGTAGGGAAAAATAGCAAAACTTCCCATTTCCTTTCCTTTAGCATTTCTTTTTCTTCTTTTCTCTATTTTTATTTTCCTCCAGGAAACTAAATTTTAAAAATTGCCTTACGCTGTTCATGGAAGCCACTAGCAAACACTGCAGTACTCTTTCTGGTGATGATTCTCAGTTCAAATATTTAACTATCCCCTTTCACGCCCACACACACAATACAGGCCAATGAATCTCTACAACTATGTTGTGTTACAGAAGTGATGTGAGCTGCCCTGGCAGAGGGACAAGAAAGAAAGTGAATACTGTTTCTGGTACCTTTATTTCCTTCCCTAAACCTGTTAAAAGTGTTATGTATAAGACTTTAAAAACTATATGAGTTACTTATTTCACATGTTTATTGCTGATTTTTGTTGCCTTCTCTTAAGCTAAAGTTTTGTCTTATGAGGCGAATCATATAAAGAGTGAAGTTTTAAGAGTTTCTTCTATGAATAAACCCTGTAAAACCACCAAGAAATTAGTGTTACTCAAAATTCTTCCAAATATCAGTATTTTCATCATCCTACTCAACTGTTTAATAAAAAGGTCATATTCAAGAGATACATAATCAGCATAATATATATATATTTAAAACAAGAAGAAAATATAAAAGGTCTGGTTTCTTTCTGCATCACTGATTTTTACTGTTTCCTTTACCCTCAACTTTAAGGTATGTTCAGTTCTATATAATTACTTATGTAATATGCATTTATAAAGTGCTTGAACATTTTAAAAGTAAATATCAAGAAACTATCAATGGGAATGTTTTAAAGATGCTAAAAAATTATTTTCACCTAGGCAAACCATATAAACATCCAGTTTTCTTTAAAAATTTCAATAGACATCCGTAATTAGGGGTGTTTCCTGATTTCCATCCTAAAGGAGATTGCCTTTTTTTTTTTTTTTTTTTTTTTTTTTTTTTAGATGGAATCTCACTCTGTCACCAGGCTGGAGTGCAGTGGTGCAATCCCACCTCACTGCAACCTCCGCTTCCTGGGTTCAAGCGATTCTCCTGCCTCAGCCTCCCAAGTAGTTAGGACTACAGGCATGTGCCACCATGCCCAGCTAATTTGTGTATTTTTAGTAGAGACAGGGTTTCACTATGTTGGCCAGGGTGGTCTGGATCTCTTGACCTCGTGATCTGCCCACCTAGGCCTCCCAAAGTGCTGGGATTACAGGAGTGAGCCACTGCGCCTGGCCCAGACTGCCTTTTCAGTGAGAAGAACAACTTGTGGGGTTGAACTAGCTGATGTCAAATAAGAATTACAGCAGGAGTTAGTTATATAAAAATAGTTTCCCACAAATGCTAACATAAGAAATATCAAATACCTTGTCATATTTCTAGCATTAAATTTATTTTGCTTTTACAGTAAATTATTTGGAGGGTATAAGGTTTACTTCTAAGGAGATAAAAAGCAATTGATGCTTCTTCAAAATAAAAAAGTTGACTCCAGCCGTGTTTTTATTTGTTGAGAAATATGCTGTATCTACATTATAGGATACAGACTAACAGTTATTTACCTGTCTATTGCATACTTGTCACCTAGGAGTCATCAGCAAGTTGCATCCATTAAACAAAGAAAAGTCATTCAACCAGCCATTGGGAGACAGCATGGTAAGCAGAATTCTAAGAAGGCTCCCAGGATTCCTGCATCATGGTATAGCATACTCTATATAATGTCCTCCTCTTGAGGGTGAGTGGCACTATTTCCCTATTGATTTTCTGTATAGATGATCTGTCCATTGTTAAAAGTGGAGAACTGAAGTCTCCAATGTTATTGTATTATAGTCTACCTTACCCTTCAGATCTATTAATATTTGTTTTATATATTTAAGAGCTCCAGCATTGGATACATATATATTTAAAATTGTTATATCCTCTTGCTAAATTGATCCCTTTATTATAATATAATGTCCTTCTTTGTCTCTTTTTATAGTTTTTGACTTATAGTCTATTTTGTTTTATATAACCATAGCTATGCTTGCTCTCTTTTGGTTACCAGTTTCCTGGAATATTTTTTTCCAAACCTTCATTCTCAATCAATATGTGCTCTTAAGGTCAAAATGAGTCTCTTTATCCATTTAGCCAGTTTCTTTTGGAGAATTTAATTTATTTGTGTCAAATATAAGTATTGATAGGTAAGGACTTGCTACTGGCATTTTGTTAATTTTCTACTGACTGTTTTGTAGTTCTTTTGTTCTTCTCTTCCAATTTTGCTGCCTTTATAATTTGTTATATTGTTGTAATACTATGCTTTGATTCTTCATCTTTTTTTGTATCTACTAGACTTTTTTGCAGTTTTCATAAGGCATACATAAAACATCTTATCACGTCCTAATTTAAGCTGATAATACCTTAACTTCAATTGCATACAAAGACTCTACAATTTTACTTCTCCTCACCACCATATTTTATGCTATTGATGGAATACTTTATATTTATTTCTATTGTATATCTTTTTACCAATTATTTATAGCTATAGTTATTTTAATACATTTGTTTTTGAACTTTTGTACTAGAGTTAAGAGTGATTTACACAGCACCTTTACAGTATTAGAGTATTTTAAATTTGACTATGCATTTGCTTTTATCAGTGAGTTTTATATTTTAATATGTCTTCATGTTGATACTTGTCATCCTTTTGTTTCAACTGTAAGAGCTCCCTTTCACATTTCTTGTAAGGCCAATCTCATGATGATAAGCTGCCTCATCCTTTTCTTGTTTTTGCATTTCTTTATCTCTCCTTCATTTCTTAAAGACAGTTCTTCAGTGTGTAGTATTCTTGGCTGGCAATTTTTTCTTTTAGCATTTTGAATGTGTCATTCCATTCCCTTCTGGCTTACAAGATTTCTGTCGAGAAGTTTACTGATAGTCTTATGGGAGATCCTTTATATTTGACAGTTTCTTCTCTCTTGCTGCTTTGAAGATTCTCTCTTTGCCTTTGATTTTTGATAATTAGATTATAATATGTCTCAGAGTTTCTTTTTTAAATTGATATTGGTTAAGGCCTTTTGAGATTCCTGAATATGTACGTCCATATTTCTCCCAAGAATATGTCCATATTCCTTCCAAGGTGTGTTGATGGGTATGGCTTCCTTCAGGTTTCTGGGAGGGCTCCTGATGGGTCACTGGTTGGATCCCTGGGATTTCTGTACTGCTCCAGTTTGTGCCTGAGACAGGCTGTAACTGAACCCCTAGACTCACACAAAGAGATTTTTGTTGTGGGTGGGTGCAGAAGGAGGGAAGATGAGCAGGTGACCTCCGATTCCACCATCTGCCCAAAGTCATCTCTCATTGATTTTTAAATTTGTGCTTTCTCCAAACTCTTTTTCTAAACTTCAGTTCATGTTTCTTTCTGTCTAACACCCCCAAACCTTAATACTCTATCACTTCCCTTTTTCTCCTCTTGTATTATCTATCTCTGTGAACTACCTCCTTCACCACACCCAAACCCCATATCAAGGTAGGAATGTAGGAGCCATCCTAGACTCATTAGTCATCAGAGAAGTGCAAACTAAAACTAACAAGATGTAAAAACACTCGAATGTTTAATCATGCCACTGTTAAGAGAACGTTGGGCAACTGGGACCCCTACCCACTACTGGAAAGCAAATAAAATGGTGAAACCCATTTGGAAAATTATTTGGCAGTTTCTTACAAAGCTAAACACACATTTATTCTATTGCCTAACAGTTCTACTTCTGGATATTTATACAGATAAAATGAAAACACAGATACACAAAAAGACTTGTACAAGAATGTTCAAGCAGCTTTATTCATAATAAAGTCTGTGTTAGAAATAATTCTAACCCACATACCCATCAACAAAATAGACTTAAAAAAATAGACCTGTTATATTCCCACAATAAAATACTTCTCAGCAATAGAAATGAAAAAAGTATGGCTACACAAAACAACATGGATGAATCTCAAAAACATGTTGAACAAAGAAAGCTAGATACAAAACACTGTATATCATAATGATTCCACTTACGTAAAGTTCAAGAATAGATAAAAATTATCTATCATAATAAAAATCTGAAAAGCATTTGCTTCTTGAGAGTGGAAAATTTATTGAACAGAGGGACACTTTCTGAGTTGATGGAAATATTCTACCCCTTGACAGGGGTGTGGGTTAGACAAGTGTACACATTTATCAAAACTCATAGAATTATTCACTTGAGATATATACATTTCACTGTATGTGTATTTTACCTCCAAAAAGTAGTATTTAAAATTACTGACAGAAGTTATTTTCTTTGTTCCTATAAAATATACAACAGTAGGGAAAAAGAAATAGTAAACTGCTCTTGATTATTTTATTCAGAAGGTGATATTTCCCATCTAGGAGATCATCATCTTGAACACACTGAGAACTCACAAATTCTATTTAAATGTTTTGAATCAAGCACTTTACTCTCACTTCTTTAGGACAGTAATATTTACCAACCCAGAGTCATTTTTCTTAGTGTCACTGAAAGCTTCTATTTTTAACTTTTGGTTTCTAAGTTCACCAGGGTCCATTAGGGACAGATTGAAGAAGCAAAAAAAGGAATAAAGCACCAGATATAGGAAAGAAAATAAAATGCACTGACAGTCTATTTTTTTCTCCTTGGCACTAATACTGCTTTCAATAGCACCACATGTCAAACAATCTACCAGCCATCAAACATGTAGTCCTAAACCCTTAGAAGTAAAAAATACCAAACATGGGATTGACTAATTGTGGCGACAGCACCTCGGGACATAAATATCCCTCAGTAGAACCTGAAAAAAGGTTGGTTCCCCATGTATCCCCTCCAGATAGACAAGGATTCAGCTGCAATGAAATGATGGTCAGAGTTAATGGAGAGTTGTCCATGCTGGAAATTATTGAGTTTGAGTTTGCAGTTGACTGAATCTGGGTGTAATTGCAAGCCAATTTGTATGAAAGCCAAGCACAAACAAAAAATACCTGGTAATCAGTGATGGCCATTTCAACTTGGATCATACCCCAAACCTTGTCACCACTTGTTATTCATTTAAAAAACCATTAAGACTGTAAGGTATGTTTTATTACTGCCTATATTTGTTCATTCCATGCACCACCATCTCACTCTATTCATTACAATCTCCTCTAAAGCATTGCATACCATTACTAAAAAGAAACTTATTTTCTTCCTCTAAATAACTGCTACCAGAAGCTTATATGTTTTCAATTCCTGGACAAAAACATTTGCCCCTCACCTTAACAAGTGCTTACTTATATAATAAGTGATGAAAAGACGTAGTACATATTTTGAATCCAATAAAACAACATAATTCTGGGACACCACAGAAGAACCAATCTTGAGTGTAGCCCGGAATGCATGACACCATTATTTGGAAGGCCCTCAAAGCACCCTGGAGATGTGGCTCTTCATGCACATAAGCTATAAATATCTTATCATATTGACTAAAAACATTAACATTTCTCCAGGAAAACATGAATTTGGGGATAAATAAAGACTTGAAATTGCCTCTTGTAAGTTCAGGTCAAGATTTTTTTTTTTTTTTTTTTTGAGACCGAGTCTTGCTCTGTCACCCAGGCTGGAATGCAGTGGTGCCATGTCGGCTCACTGCAAGCTCCGCCTCCCAGGTTCATGCCATTCTCCTGCCTCAGCCTCCTGATTAGCTGGGACTACAGGCACCCGCCACCATGCCCGGCTAATTTTTGTATTTTTAGTAGAGATGGGGTTTCACCGTGTTAGCCAGGAGGGTCTCTATCTGCAGGTCAGGATTTTTTACAAAAAGAGTTTGCCACGAACATTTAAAAAATCTTTTCACTTTTCATAGATTTTTGAATTTTGGATTTATAAAAAACCTATGCTAGGTATTTGTATTTGGCTTTTATTCAGATTGGCTTGCACTGTTAACTCCTCATTACATCTGATCATTATTTTCTTGCGGTAGAATCCTGATATAACTGGAGGCAGCACATAAATAAAACTAGCCTTGTTTCAGATTCTTCTAAAAGCTGTGAATTTTCATTTTTGTGATCTGATGAAATAACAGGAAACACACTAAAACTCACCATAGAGGTGAACAAGAAACTCCTTACACAGAGAATTCCAAATTTATTTAGGCTACAATATATTTTAGCATGATAAAGAGCTCCATGGACTCTTACCCTTGTCTGTTTGCTAATACTCTCTCAGCAATTCCTCCTTCTACCAAAAAAAGGAAAGAAGAAAGAAAGGAAAGTTTTACCTAAATATAAAAAAAGAAAAGACTGTTATCCTGAGAAGCCAGAGTGGCTATACTTAACTTCTCATGCATTCATTCATCAACATTTTATTGAGTACCTTATAGAGGCAAGAAACTCCTATCCCTAGGAATATTACTATAAGCAAGACAAATACCCTGTGTTCACAGTGCTTACCTTATGGGGAGACAGGACAGTGGAGATGAATGAATGGAGAATAAACAGCAAGTAGATAATTACAGAGAGTGATAAGCATGAAGGCCATAAAAAAGTTAGTGATAGAATAGAGATTGATGAATTGGAGGTACACTTTGGATAAGCTGGACAAAGAAAAACAACAGTGTATTAAGATAGACAACAGTGTGCTAAGGATGAAAAATAAACAACAGTGATGAAAGAAGATGGATGAAAGAGAAACAACAGTGTACTAAGCCAAGAGCCAAGCTTTCCAAAGAGGGAATTCCAAGTGCAAAGACAAGTATGAAAGAGTTTGATAAATTTAAAGGCCAAAAAGGATGGTCGTGCACCTAAACAGTAGTGAGTTAGGGGGACTGAACTACAAAATACAACCAACAAGGTAGGTAGGAGTCAGATCATGGCCTGGTCGACAATGTATTTTACTCTAGGTAAAATAGGAACTCGGTAAAATGTTTTAAATAGGAGAGTTCCATAAATCTACATCCATTTTTAATCACTGATTTTTGTATGGATATTGGAGGTTGTAAAGAATAAAAGGAAGAAAACATGTTAGAAGACTGTTCCAGCAGTTTTAGTGAAAGATAATGGTGTTTTAGGGGAGAATGGGATGGTCTGGGGCTGATGCAGGGGGAAGTGGGCAGAAAAGTGGCAGGACTTGCTCATAGATAGATGTAGGTGGTAAGGAAAAGTAAAGAATTGATAGGACTTAGGTTTTAGGATGAGCCATTCCGTGGGATAGTCTTGTCTGGAGACAAAAATCTGAGCCATGGGCATAGATAGCTTGCAGAGCCCTAGGATAGAATGAGATGAGATAGGAAGAGATAATAAAAAGAAAAGAACCTAGGACAATGCCCACAGGCTCTACAATATCTAATATTCCAGTTGAGAAAAAGAAGCTAGCAAAAAGACTAAGAAAAAAAGTACAAGTGATATAGGAGAAAATACGAAAGTGTTATCACAAAAGTCAAGAGAAAAGAAGCACAGACCAAGAACAGAGTGGGAAGTTAAGAAATGGTCCAGTGTCCATTAGATCTGACAAAGTAGAAATTATTACTTCAGTTAATAATTTAATTATACTCCAACATCACATAAATACCAGCACTAGACCCAAAATTTCCATATTTCTGTAAAACCTCTGTGTGTGTGTGTGTGTGTGTGTCAGAATCTAAGTCTTCAGAGCCAGAGCACTGGCAATGTAAATGCAAGCAATGCCAATTTCTAACTGAACAGGAGGAAAAAGGACATCTGACCCAACTTTACCACCCAACATCACACATCCTTACTAGAGAGACACAGTGACTCAACCAGGCTCTGACCTAGGACTTAAAGCAGATCAACGTTGGGATCTACAGAATGGAAAGCAAGAGAAGGAAACCTTCAGGCTATAGAGACAAGCCAAGCATAAAACAAAACCATGCATGACAACTGGCTGGGAGAAGAGAAAGAAAGGGGCACCAAATCAGGACAAGAGAAGGCAGTGATCAAATCAAATAGGTAAACCAGAGAGACTGGTTGGAGTGAAGACATGAGAAATGTCTTAGGTTCAGATCAGTCACCTTTCAAAACAACAAAATCTTTGCCTACTCTCGGGGTTGCATATATGTACATAGAAACACCACTGCTAAGGTGCTGCCATTCTGACGTCCCCTATCCCCTTTGCTGGGCCCAAATTCACCAAAACTCTAGTCTTTCCTCCTTTTTCTCCTTCCCTGGTGCCCAATTCAAGGAAGTTGAAAAGCCTAGGTGAGACAGCTGGACATTTGTCCACCAAGGTGCTCCCTGTATGTACAGTGCCTGGTGTCTGTCCTCAGATCACTCTCTAGGTGGAAGCATTTTCAGCATGAAAACCTTAAGCAAAATCATGGCCTGAGACAGCCAACCATACTTCTGTCAGAAATTGACAGAAAGCCACTCAGTAGATTTTTTTTTTTTTTTTTTTTGGTCTAAACTAACTCTGGGACTGAAAGAAAAGTTTGATATTATAAATACAACTTAATCAAAAAGATTATTTCAAGTTACCAAGTTTTCACATACACAAATCATATATTGGTTCCTCTAGGAGAATTTATTGCCCTAGTCTAGAATAAATTTTAATACAGCAGAACCCAGCTCTTCAGCATAATTTGGTATTACCCACGCATCAACCTACTCACAGGCAGCCTCGCCTTGGGTCTCCAGAGCAGACAGCCAGCATAAGGTGGTGCCAGTAAGTTAGAACCTTGTTTACTCTCAACAAATATGTTTTCAAAGATGTGTAGTTGATTATATAAGTTTTATAGTGTAGTAGTCTCCCCTTATCTGCTGGGTGTATGTCCCAATACCCTCAGTGGATGCCTGAAACCATGGATATTACCGAACCCTATATATACTATGATTTTTTTAACCTCTACATACATGCTTATAATAAAGAATTTATAAGTTAGGCAAAGTAAGAGATTATCAATAACTAATAATAAAATGGAACAATTATAACTACATACTGTTCATACATAGATTTATTTTTACCAAAGATCTTAGCAACGTCAGCAATTGATTTTTTTTCTCTCCTTATTAAGTTGAGAATGTTCATCTTTTCATTTAAAGGGAGCACTTTACAGCTTTTCGTTGGCAGCTCTGAATTACCAGCATCACTCTCTGGGCTTTCAGGCCATTATTAAGTAAAATAAGGGTAACTTAAGCACTGCGATATTGTGACAGCTGATATGATTACCTAGATGGCTACTGACTATTGGCTGGCAGCATAGACAGCATGGATCTGCTAGACAAAGAGATAATTCACATCCTGGGCAGGACAGAGCAGGGTGGCACATGATTTCATCATGCTACTCAGAATGGCATGCAATTCAATACACAATACACTTATGTATTATGAATTTCTGGTATTTTTCATTTGATATTTTTGACCATAGTTGACCACGGGTAATAGAAACCACAGATAAGGTTTAGTTCATTGACACATGCAAATCATGGTGAAGCAAATGTTTAATAGAAAATTTCTTGGGGTAGAGAGTTGTTTGTATATTAACATCCTGCTGTGGTCACACACATGTACCACACACATATACAAGTATATTTCTTCCCAAAATGTTTTTTTTCTGTCTTTTCTTTCACATTATGTGCATAGAGTCCTGCTTTCCCCAAAAGAAAATCAAGACAAAAAGAAAAGAAAGATGAGGCAAATTAAATGACATTTCCTCTCAGAACCTCCTTCTTTCTGCTTGTCAGTATTTCCTGATTTCCAGGTGGACTCTCTCGTGCTCATTTCCCACGAGCACCCGAGTCTCTGAAGATTTATTTTTATCCCAGATCACCTCGTGAGGGAAGAAAAAAAACAGAGGATGATTCTGGAAAGTTTTATAAGCTGAGTAACCAGCTCAATTTAAATAAAATGTGTATAAATATTCCCATTCAAGTTTTCACGGTGAACTCCCTATTACATTAGGAGTCATTAAAAATTCCATGGCTTCAAAGCTGACTTTGCTCTAAGGTGCAGTAACCCTCTTCAAAGTGAAGACAAAACCATTAAGAACAGGCAACCCAGGATGGGCTTCAGAAAGCTTGTTTCAATTTGGCTGAACACTGCAAGGACTCTGTGCAGTATGAGATGATAATTTATGATAAAATGTAGACTAAAAGGCATGCTGTTATGAGGTACCAGATGGACTCTCTGTTAACTCTTCAGAGAGCAGTACACACAGCTTGGCAAAGCAAAATTGCTACAGAAGAAGTAAAAGAGCTACAGAAAATTGTGAGTGCTGTGTTGCTGGAAGAAAGCGATAATGTGAATCTGGACGTCTTAGTAAGAAAGAAAGAGATGAATAAGGAGAGTCAAAGGAGCAGATCTTTCTGGGGCAGTCTGTCAGGAAAGTAAAAAGGCCATCATGAGAAGTGAAGTTACAGAAAAAAACGAGACACCATGTTTGGGAAAATAAGCCCCAAACAACCTACATTTGTTTCTCTAGAAAGGCTTTTGAAAAAATTACATGTCATGACTTGAAAGAGAATCAGCTGTATTTTTAGGAACCTACAATGTGATTCTTTAATTTGTAAGTATCTGCTATAAACAAAAGCCATAAAGAATACTCACAAATGTCTGCAGCATAGAAGAGCCAACAGATAGTGTCAAATTTTAACATTTGGCTTATATTTTACTTGTTAATTGGATATAGTATTTGTACATACTCAAAAGGATGCATAAATAATATATTTAACAGAGAAGTAACACTTTTAATTATAATTCAGAATTAAATTCTATTAAAGTAGTAGAAAAAATAACATTAGCTACCATTTACCAAGTGCCTTGTTTCAGATATAGGCCTGTATCAGGCATTATGCCAAATGATTTCTATATTATATCATTTCACCTTAAAACTTCCCTGAGAAATGGATATTGTTAGTCCTATTTTAAGTATTAGGGAAATCAGGCACAGAAATTTAAAGAGCTTTCTCAAAGTCACACAGCTGTCTAAATCTAAAGACTACATTTAACCATTACATTATACTACCTCCCAACTGTCAAATATTTTAGGCACAATCAAGTTGCTTAAAATGTCAAATTGATGTATTCTTTTAATCCAGGATTTTCTATTCTATAGGGCCAATGTGATATTCTAACATCAAGATACATACTCATGCATGCACAGTATCTTTCACATTTAGTTTAACTGACTTAGTTTATTGGACACATACCATTTTGAAGGAACTATGCTGGCATCTGCAGTGCATATAATGAAAATTAGCAAAAAGTCTCGGTTCTGAAAGAATAATAATAATAACAATAGTATCAGGATGCTGTGTTGGAATTTATCTCCATTAACTTAGGATAAGACACCAAAGACTAAGAACGAGAAATAGGTGCCAAAGTGCCCACAACCCAAATGCTAGATTACTGATGACAGTAATGGTCTGTCCATTCTCAGCAAAGAGAATGGAGTCCAGTTTGTAGCCATCACTTAATAACTGACTCAGGCAAGAAGTTGATGCTAAGACATTTAGATGAATGGTGGTTGGGAAACAGGATTTTCACACCATCTAAAGTATAACCACCAGATTACCTATTAATTACAAAAGGAAAGATAACTACACTATAGAGAGATCTGGTAGATATCACCTTACCAAGTGATGTTGTAGAGCTTCCCCAATATTGAAGAAAATTGACATTATATATCCCCTAGTGTGATGCCACAGAAGGGACACAGGACACACAGTTATCTATGTAGGACTCTTGACAAAAAAGTTTACTTGGAACTTAACATGAGAAAATAATAAGTCAGATCCAGATAACTGGCCTTCAAAAATGTTAATGTCTTAGAGGAAAAAAGAAGAGCAGGAAGCGGGCAAGAAGGGAAACTATCCTAGAAAGAGAGTAAAGAAGACCAAAGTGATCAGACAACTAAATTTGATGAGTGATTATTTTTATTATTTTCTGAATTTTCTTTTAAAAATATAGCAATGAAGAATATTATTGGATATTTAGAAATGGAAATGTAGGCTGTATATTATGTAATCATATTATATCACTGTTAAATTTCTTGAGTGTGAAAACGATCAAGGGCATCCTATGAGAAGAGCATCCTCATAGATAGATATATGTGAGGTATTTAGGACAAAGTGTCATGACACCTGTAAACTACTCTCAAGCAGTTCAACAAGATAAAAATGGAGACAGATAATGTATTATGTAATAAAGATTATATAATATATAGAAAGATATTTGTATGTATAATGTCACAAATTATTAATGATACTTTGTATATAACATATAGTGAATAACTATTGAAAATATATTAGTATACATGTAAATTATATAATATATACTACATAATATATACTAAATAATTCACTAAAAATATAGAGTATATAGCATATACTATATAGCATACTATGCAGAGTAAGATTATAGATTATATAAATTAATCTATAACTAATATAATAGAGCTTATATGTAAGTTACATATATCATATCTAGTTATATATAGCTTAATAGAATATATATTTAGTTAAATATATGCCATATTATATACAATGAGACTGAGATATATTTTATATAGATTATATAAAGACTCCATAGAGATATGATATTGAGACATATATATTAAGAGATTTATAAAGTAGATATATATAGACTTTTTAAGTGTATATAAGGTTGTGTGTGTGTGTGTGTGTGTGTGTGTGTGTGTTTGTATTTTAAAGAAATATAGTGATATACCATTGGGCTGTTCTTCCTACTTCAAAAGGGGATTCTCTCCTACTCACCTTCATCCAAATGAAGGAGCTTAAAGAGATCCACTGAGATAGGTTGACATAGGTTGACATATGTTCCTAGGTGTGTAATTCTCCTCTGGGAGACTTTAAAGGGGAGTTGTAGATGGAGCAGCATTGAGAATGTACTGACCTAATCACTAATGGTGCAAACATTCGTAGTTCTCTTGGAGCAAATTTAGACCTCACAAAGGACCTTAAAGAGGATAAAAAAGCCCTCACAGAGAAGGTGGACCTATCAGAATCTCACAATCTCAGATGGATAGTTGTTCTAACGTGGGACTAGAGAAGACATTGCTTGAGTCAAAATAAACAAAAATATACAATGTCTCTGTCCGCATAAGGCTTACAGTCTAGCTGGGGAGATGGGCATTGTCTTGTTCGTTTTCTGCTACTTTAACAGAATACTACAAATTAGGACATTTATAAAGAAATGTGAAAGAAATTTATAAAGAAGCTTCTTTATAAATTATAAATAAACTAAACTATAAATAAAATGTCATTTATAAAGAAAAAAACTTTACTTGGATTTTAGTTTTGAAGGATGGGAAATCCAAAAAGTAGCACTGGTGTCTGGTGAGGATCATTTCATGGCAGAAGGTAGAAGTGGGCACACAAGACAGAGAGGCACCAGAGACCAAACTCACTTTTCAACAACCCACTCTCATGATAACTATTCCACACTTGAGGTAACATTAATCCATTCATGAAGGCCCTACCCTCATGATCCAATCACCTCTTATTAGGCCCCACCTCCCAACACTGGTGCATTTGGGATTAAATTTCCATCTCATGAACTTTGGAGGGGACACATTTAAAAGGGTATGTTAATTACCAACCTATACCTTTTTTAAGCTCAAAGGCATGTGCCAGTCCTAGAAGATATATACAGTGGTCTTTTGGAAGTGGGGATGTTCTTGTAGAGACCAGGTTTGATGTTACTGAAGAGCAAAGGACGAGAAACTGAAAAAAAAAAAGAACACATTGAAATAACATTTTATTCCTGCAACCCTGACTTCTGATTAAAACAGGATGGTAAGTAGCGTAAACAAGGGATAGAAAGCAGGTTCTAAGTGGCCAGCAAATGCAACTTAGATACCCTTTAATCTACAAGGCTCTGCTGTGACCCACAATTGGAAATTAAATTCGTCTTTCATTATTGTGTTAACATATTGTTTCAGAGAATCATTGAAGCTTTAGACTTGGTAATTTCTGATGCAACGATTCCAGGCCTGATAAATATATATTATATGGCATGTCAAAGAAAAATCGTACCAGGCAGAGTTAAAACAGGCAAGGAAAATTTTATTCAAGATTATTACAATAGGGGAAGAGATCGAACTCAACTCCACGGAAACAGGAAAGAGAATTTTTAAGCTCTACAGTGAGTTCGTGGAAAAGCACTGAAGGATGTTAAAGGCAGAGTGAGTCGGCATGATTAGGTCATCTGTGTTTGCCAGTTGGAGCTTCTTGAAGTTAGTCTCCTTCCTTCCCACAGAGACTGAGAAATGGGAGCATCATCTTTCTTGATGATCACATTTCAAAGCAATGGGTTCCTGCTTCATGAGAAAGACGTTCCTGGGTGGTAGAAGATTTACATCTCAAACTAGGCAGAGAAAAAATTTACAATAGCAGATTTTTTAAAGTAAACCCGGTAAGGAAAGAGAGGCCAGAGACCTAGAATCAGAAATAAACCTATCTAAAGTTCAGTCAAGGTGAGGGGAATGGTAAGGCTGTCTTGGTCACTCATGTGGTGCAGAAGCTCACTGGTGATGGCTGCAGAAGACTCCTGAGCAAGTCTGTCCCTGAAGAGCTTGAAAAACAAATTTAAGAAAAAATGGTTTTTACAGATTTATTTCTCCAGGCACATTCATGACATGGCTAGTAGCCAGAGACTAAAAACCCCCATTCAGCACTTCCACTGACTGAGGCAAAGCTTTTCAACTCTCACTTGGCTCAGTTAAAATGGAGATTGAGCACTGTTACTTCATATTCACAAAAATGTAGTCAAGATTAATAGGTAATATTTATAAAACCTTCCTAGGTATTTTTGATGTAGAAAAAATAACATTTAAGTACAAATATGTTTCCTATAAATTACAGATGAAAATATTATCAGCATGCTTACAAAGAGCCAAAGTAAATTAAATCTGAAGAAAAAAAGAACCGCAACTAGTATTTTATGAAGACAATATTTGCACAAGAGCTTCATTATGTAGAATTTCTTTGTGGTTGTAAATGAAGAATTGTCATAAGCTAAGTATTGTATAAATAACAACAGAAGAGCAGCACTGGATGTAGAGTATTCACATCAGTTCTGTGAAATGGAATTGGTTTTATTTCTGAGGTCTTGTTACAAATTTCCTATATTTTTAATTTGAACGAAGTATACTAGGTTATTTTTCTGTGTCTTAAAAATAATATGTAGCGAATTATAGACAATTTAAAGTTACAGAAATATAGAAGAAAATAAAATATCCAATTGTCTTGCCACTTTGGAAAACAACCACTCATGGAAGTATTTACTTATAATCTTTTTGTTCTGAAAATATTTCTCCCAGAGTTCTAATCACGTGGCATGATTTTATATTGGTATACTACAAAATGGTATACATTCACTTTTATACAAAATTTGAAAATAGGAATTTTCAAGAACCTCACTTCACAAATAAGGACTGATAATATTTTTATTAGTTCCATGTAGATTTTTTTTATCAGGGTCAGCATTGCATTTTTGGTACCATGTGTAATGTCCCTTCCCACCCCCACCGTCCATCTACCTCCTCTACCCTTCCCACCCTCAATCTTTCCTTTCTTTAAATGTCCCTTCTTTTTGTCACTTTTGTCAAGTGGGACCAGAGGGCTTCAATTTAATATAGTCCCTTTGTTAAGGGAGAGCCTATTTTTAGCCCATGTGCTAGTGCATGTAGCACATTTTACTGATTCTTTAAAAGTATTATTATCTCAAGGACACTTACTGGGCTTAGATAAACTGTGATACGATGAGGAGCTTGGTCATATGATAAAAATCTGTCACTGGCTTATTTACCACTTTTTATTAATTAAATAGCATGACCCAGGTCATTCAGTCTGTATTTGAAGATGGAGAAAGTCATTATTCACAATCAAAGTGGTCTTTCACAATCAAAATGGCCTTTATGTTGTTCTGAACAACTTTTATGGGAAGAAGAGACACAGTAGTTTGTTTAGTAATTCTGTTTACAGTGTATCTTACTGGTAGCCCTTTTGGTGCCTCCAGGAGAATTAGCAAATGGCATCCTTCCTAGGTAAATGAATTACAATGGGACACAGCCCTGGGGCCACAAGACATGGAATTCTGATGAAAAAAGTCACCTCGTTGTCTTTCTCCAGGCAGGGTCAGCTCTCTGCTAGGGTGTGCCTTATGAGAGAACCAAGCACCAAATTTCAGTTCCCTCTTAACAGTTTAGTCACATGTGTGGAGGTATAACCACTCAACTCTAGGCAGCAACCCTTGTGTTCATGACACCTATAAAAATATGCAGACATTTCTTTATATATTTGTATTTATATACACTTATCTATTTACGTATTTATGTATATATACTGCTGATAGTTACAACCAAATTATTTTAGGTGATCTTCAAAGAAAGGAAGAGATTATACCTTAACTATGAAATCAATCACATGACTTAGCACTTAAGGTATAAAAACATGTTCAAAATCCAAAGAGGAATGATTTAGTAAAATATAGACCTCAGATTTGAATCCAGATTACAGAGTGATCTGACAACTCCTAATCTGATCATATATCTTAATGTAGCATCAAATAAGAACTCAAGTGAGCTTGATATTGTTATATTTAAGTTATTTAATTTTTGAGTAAGCATTATGTTCAGCAGTCTTTAAGAAGATTATATGGATAATAGTGGATAATATATCTTTCCTCCTCAATCTTTGCATACCTACTGACACTTCCTTTTGCCTTTACATATAGACAATCACTATAGGTTAAATCATCCCCTTCTCTCCCCCAAATTTAACTTTTTCCAAATATTCTGTTTTATTTATTATTATGCATGTCACATTGCAGAAGAGCAGTCTAAGGTCCACCGGATTTTTTTGTTACTTTGTAGACAATAATAACCTAACTCAATAAAGGCTTATTTTTTTTCTTAATCTTTCCTAAAAACTTTTAGTGGTATAGGTTTAGAGATGTATCTCTTTCCTTAGATTTTTACATCAATTATGGGAAGTCTCTTAAGTTGGTATCCTCAGATATTTTATTTGGTTCAGTAAAGTTTTTTTATTATGTTCTTAAATAGTTTTTATTTTAATTCAGAAATACCTTTACTTTTTAGGCCGGGCGCGGTGGCTCACGCTTGTAATCCCAGCACTTTGGGAGGCCGAGGGGGGCGGATCACGAGGTCAGATCGAGACCACGGTGAAACCCCGTCTCTACTAAAAGTACAAAAAAATTAGCCGGGTGTGGTGGCGGGCGCCTGTAGTTTTTAGAATATGTCTTTGTTCTGTTATTCTGCTATTATGATCTCTATCATGATAATCTGTTTATACTTTTCCCTTATATTCTTGGATAACTTCACTTTTGTTTTATACTGATTGTATTTCCAACAATGCCATTCTACTATGCAGAAGTTTTAATTCTGCTATTGCATTATTTCTCTGTAACTCTTCTTCCTTTGCTAACCATCTCCTTTTTTACCTCATTTTGTTCCACTTTTTACAAAAATCTCTCCTTTCCTTCAAATATACTATTGAAGCAGAACATTATTATTGTTGTTTTTCTAGTTTCCGTGTGAATTCTAAAAATCAGTCCTTTTCAGTGGCATGTTACTCTTTGAAATAATTAAAATGATATTCCCATTCTCTTATTCTGCAGATCTGTTGTTGTGGTTGCTGTCACTTGTTGTTGCTCATTTTATAGACTCAAGTTGTTTATTTGTTTGGAATTTTATCCCTATGTAATTACCTGTATACTTTTTAAAAACTCTACCCAAACTTAACCTTTGCCAGCAGACAGGATAGACAATGCCTGTGTTCAATATCCATTTAGGTGCTTGTGGAATATCCTTTCTCTGATTTAAAGTCAGAAGACAAATTTATGAGCCCAGGTTGTTTTTCGATTTTCAGTGTTTAGCAGGCATTCATCTATACATTCTACCATGCTAAGTATAATTTTCTCCATGCCAATTTTTTTGATCTCTAAAACCTTGAAATTATGAGGTACATGAAAACCCAAATCCTCAGCATACAGTGCTACCAAGATTTTTATTATTTCAGCCCCTACCTACAGCACCATATCTGATGTGGTTACAGCTGCCACGATGCTTAAGGAATTACCAGTCTCCCCTACTTCCCACCCTGTTTATTTGCTGAAATTAATTTCCAAACGGATGTTAGAAATTTGGAGTCATGGAACAGAGAACAATGCCCTGGTTACCTTAAAAAGCAGCATCTTCTCCACTGGCAGCCGTTTGCTCACCTTTTTGCTTGATCCGAGCCTGGTCTAAGAATCTAGAAACTAATATCGAGAAAGAGAAAGGATTTTTCCGGCTTCTATTAGGTAAATGGGTTGTTCTCTTTATTAGGCAAAGCCCAGGCAGCCATCAGTTGTTTTTCTCTATCCAGTTTTATTGCCCTTATGGTTAGTGGAAATGGAGTGAAGCAATCAATTGCCTGTCAGCTTTCATTTTTTCGATGGTTTTGAGTGTTGATCTTTTCTAAAAATTGGCATTTTGTTCCTCTGCTGGTTCCTAATCACCGGTCTTATCATTGCTATAGCTAAGCCTGCATCAAAAGCCTTAGTTAAGTGTCCTTGCTGTTTCCAAGCCTTGCTGATGTTGTCTGAGATTTTTCTAAGGTCAAATGATAATCTACTAACCAGAATCCCCTACAACAGAAAGCTTGGATTGTCAGCAGTTTCATAAAAAAATGAGTCACCAGAACTTATTTCTAACCCTTTTTAAACCTGGAATTCACTTAAATATTACCATATAAAGCTACAATAAATGTAGATAATTAGCGTGGAAGGATACTGTGCACAGGCACATGGCCTCATGAACACATACACACACTCTCATGCATGAACACACACATCTTGTCATGTATGAACACAAGCCAGTCCTTACATGTGAGCGTGTGCATGGTCTCACAAATGAGCAGATCGATAGCCTCATGCATGAACACACAGGAATAAAATGGTTCACTACAATTATACCACAACTGAAAAAACAACATAAATCACATCAAAGGCAAATACAAGGTCTAAAATATAACAGAGGAAAAACAAAGAAATGGATATGTGTGGTGCGGAAAGTAATGAACCCATCATTTTTACACATATCGTTTGTTAACCTCGTAATAATCTGACAAGGAAGGTACCAGGAATCAAATGAATTCAATTATCTATTCATGAAATGTATCAGATACCTACTATGTGCTAGGCACTAGCACTGACACTGAGGCTCAGAAAGGCAATTACTAGTAAACTATTCAGTGATATTGGTGAGTGCCAAATTCAAGTCTAATGATATTGCCCATGTGTTCTCCACTACCCCACACTAAAGCGCAGGATTGATTTATTCTTATTTTTTCCTAGAACACTATTTTTGCAGAAGCTTTTGTATAGCTCATTTAAATAGAAATATAATATTACTTTACATAGTAAAACTCTGAGTTAGTTCATGATGGAAAGTTTCCATATAGTTTTTCTGTATCAGAAGTTTTGAGTAAAATGTATGTTTAAAACACTAGCTTGGTAAAGTGATAATAGTGGCAAAGTTTCTGAATATATCTGAGTCCCACCACTCTGCATAACAACTGACAGAACAGCTAGAATAATAAAACCAAAAACCCAAACACTACTTCCAGAAAAATGTAGCCGCAAGGCATCCTGCAAACCTGAAAACACAAACTGGGAGCTACAAGCTACCAGTACAACAAGATCCATGTTGAAGAAGAAACAGAAAACAAGAGGATTTCAGATGGCCATGAGACCCAGAAAACCAACAGCGCTAACTAGAATGCTCAACAGGCCACGCTGAGTACAGCAGCCAAAAATGGGTGGGAAGTTTATGGGCTCCAATTTGCTAGGTAATGGAATAGAACCACAATAAGGTCAAATGGTGGTGGAGCAGTGTGGGCCTTTTAAAGTCTGGAAACTCATCAGCTAAAACTTCCTTTCAGGGCAAAGGTTCACAATGAGGAGAAACTGCTGGAAGTAGAATCCAAATTAAGTAAGAGAGGGAAACAGAGCCCAGATCCAGGTGAAAGTGGGCCTCCACAATTTGGAAAGTACAGGGCCATTCATATATATATATATATGTGTGTGTGTGTTTTTTTTTTTTTTGAGACTGAGTCTCGTTCTTTCACCCAGGCTGGAGTGCAGTGGCATGATCTCTGCTCACTGCAACTTCTGCCTCCCGGGTTCAGGTAATTCTCCCGCCTCAGCCTCCTGAGTAGCTGGGATTACAGGTGCGTGCCACCACACCCAGCTAATTTTTGTATTTTTAGTAGAGACGGGGTTTCATCATGTTGGTCAGGCTGATCTCGAACTCCTGACCTCATGATCTGCCTGCCTCGGCCTCCCAAAGTGCCAGGATTACAGATGTGAGCCACCGCACCCAGCCCAGGGCCATACTTCTAACACTGTGAAAATAACAGGAGAAGCAATTCTGAAGCTGTCAGGTGAGGAAAGTGATTCTGACCCATGTCTCCTTATAAGAATACAGAAAAAATAATCACCCTGAAACATGGATAACATAAAAGGATTATAGTAAAACAGTATTCAAAATCTATGTTTCAGAAAAATAGAATAAGATACACAAAAAGATCCTATAAACAAATAAATAAACCTCAGAAAATTTGCCTGAAAATATGAAAATTATAATCTAATACTTAAAAATGAACTATAATAAAGAAAATAATGAAATATTGACAAAAATATGATGCAGAAAAACTTAGAATTTATGTTGTTAGAGAAAAGAAAGACTTGAAAAGATAGCTGGGGAAATATAGGAAAGATTTAGAAATAAAAGGAAAAGATTTCCAGACACAAAGAATGAATTAGAAGAAACACAAGAATGAACTTGAGATAATATATTAAGAGAAATAAGATAAAGGGAAAAAATTATGAAAGTTAAAATAAATGAAGATAAACACAAGATACAAGAGACAGTGACAGACACAGAATAAGTAAAAGTAAAGAAAATCATATATATATATATGAAGGAAAACAGCAAAATGCAGTAGAATACTAAAAATTTTAATTCTACAAACTTGGAAGTAAACAAAAACTTAACTTGAACAAAAAATTATTGCTTGAAACTGCAACCAGAATGAACAACACAGAGACATATACTAATAATATGATGAAACTTA
Organism: Hylobates moloch; assembly: GCF_009828535.3. Classification (NCBI taxonomy): domain Eukaryota; kingdom Metazoa; phylum Chordata; class Mammalia; order Primates; family Hylobatidae; genus Hylobates; species Hylobates moloch. The sequence continues at coordinate 191,436,405 of NW_026652276.1, forward strand.
AAGAAAAATAAAACGAAATCCACTGGGCACCAGGCAAAAAGACCAAGTCACTAATAAGGGCGACAGCAGATTGTCAGCTATTTTTTCCCAGCAACGTTTTGTGATGGAAGACAATATAGCAAAGTATTTGAGAAACTCAGGAAGAAAATGTGAGCTAATGATTTCATATGTAGCACAAATGATATCAAGTATAAAAGCCATAAGAAAACATTATGAAAATTTAAGAATTCAGAGAATATTGTGCCCATAAACCCTTCTTCAGGCATTTAACAAGAATGGGATTCTGACAACCAAAATGACTAGAATGACAATGATGTTAGGACCAGTGATGAACATTGGATAAATATTTACCTGAAAAACTGAAGCAAAATGGCAATTATAATAGAGAAATTATAATATGTCATGGCTATATATTCTTACAGTTATCATCAAAGGTGGGCCAGGCACATTGGCTTATGCCTGTAATCCCAACATTTTGGAAGGCCAAGGTGGGAGGACGGCATGAGGCCAGGAGTTTGAAACCAGGGCAACATAAACAAAACGCTGCCTCTTCTAAAAATAAAAATAGGGCCGGGCGCGATGGCTCACGCCTGTAATCCCGGCACTTTGGGAGGCCAAGGTGGGCAGATCGCAAGGTCAGAAGATCGAGACCACCCTGGCTAACATGGTGAAACCCCGACGCTACTAAAAATACAAAAAATTAGCCGGGCATGGTGGTGGGTGCCTGTATTCCCAGCTACTCAGGAGGCTGAGGCAGGAGAATGGCATGAACCTGGGAGGCAGAGCTTGCAGTGAGCCGAGATCACGCCACTTCACTCCAGCCTAGGTGACAGAGTGAGACTCCGTCTCAAAAATAAATAAATAAATAAAATAAAAATAAAAATAATTTAACCGGGCATGGTAGTACATTCCTGCGGTCCCAGCTACCTGGGATGCCAAGGTGAGTGGATTGCTTGAGCCCAGGAGTTTGAGTTTACAGTGAGCTATGATCATGCCACTACACTCCAGTCTGGGTGATAGAGAGAGACCCTGTCTCTAAAAAAATAATAAAAGTGAAGAATGAAGTACATGAAATTAATGATTAATCAAAATTAATTATCAAAATTAATGATCGTCTTATGTTTATTAACCAAAAAATTAATGCTTTACATTAAACGTTAGGAAAGAATGGGGAGGGAGGAAATAGGCTATTTGCTACTTTTGATATAGCTTGCGATAGGACACTAAGAGACAACATTCAGAAAGAAAGGGATTACGATTATTGTATAAGAATATTAGTATAAAATAAACGTTAGAACAAAAATACCAACTTTCCTAAATACCAGATAAAATACTTATGGAGAGATCAATTAAAAAATTTTCAAAGTGGTTATTTATATAGTAGATAAGGAATAAGGCCAAGAGGACAAGACTTTTCTGAACATACCTTGTTTATATATTTGACTTTGGAACAATGAAAATACTATAAATAACTTTAATATTTTGTAAAAGGAAGTTATAAAAGGTTAAAGCGACACAAAACAAATGAACCCCACTATGTACTGAGTTTGCAGCATAACTTACCCTATGTATTACTTGTTTTCATATTGCTATGAAGAAACATCTGAGAATGGGTAATTTATAAAGGAAGAGTTTTAATTGACTCACAGTTCTGCATGGCTGGGGAAGCTTTAAGAAACTTACAATCATGTGGAAGAGGAAGCAAACACCTCCTTCTTCAAATGGCAGCAGGAGAGAGAAGTGCTGAGTGAAGGGGGCGAAAACCCCTTATAAAACCATGAGATCTCATGAGAACTCACTATCACAACAACAGCATGGGGGAACTGCCCTCATAAATTGAATCACCTCCCACGAGGTCCCTCCCCCAACGCTTTGGGATTACAATTCAGATTAAAATTCAAGATGAGATTTGGGTGGGGACACAGACTCAGACCATATCACCCTGTGAAAACTATTTTAATTGACTTTGAGACACCACAACTCTACTATGTATGCTAGGTGAGATGTAAACTAAGTACAAACATAACTGCAAATTTTTTTAAACTTTAGTCATAATATTTCTGATGGCAGTGTTTATGTTTTTTTCTGTGTCCATTGTGTGTATATCATGAAATAAAGCAAATGAATGATTATACTGGTTTCTTTGTGAACTGAGATTTTCAGCATAAGACAAAGGAAACACATATCAAATCCATGCAGTTAAGCAAAAAAACCCTATAGTATTAAAAGTGAGTAGAATATGTCAATATGAACTTATGATATAATTTACTAACCAAAAAAGCTGGGTTCACTGAAAAACGCTGATACGATGACCAACCTAATAGCAATAAGTAGCTTATATCACAATAAGCAAATAACAACTCCTACCACCCAGGTTGTTACTTTTAATACTATTTCCAATAATTCTACAGCAATGACTGATTCCAGATCTTTGACATAAAATAGCCTGGCACTTCTTGCCATATAGAAAATTAGAAAGCTACTGAAGAATATTTCGGGTGGGTTAAACAGTCATAAAAGCCAACTTAAAGAGGCTCCCGCTGGCCAAAGATGGGACTCTTGAATATCAATAAGTTTAATTGCATCTATGGATGAACACATTAAATATATTTAAAATGTGGTAGATAACAACTAAAAAATTCACTGGTCATATTTGAAGTATACTGGGAACCAATTTGTTATTTTGAAAATTGCAAATAAACAGAAAAAATAAAGCAAACTGTATCTGTATACAAACTGTATATACCTCAGGATATCTAAATAGTTGATGAAGAGATATATTTCTTTATAGAAGTATCTCAGCTAATAAATTAAGCAGGAATGATAGAATTTTAATATTTCAACATCATAATTATGTAATATATCTATAATAAATAACAGTCAATAATAAAAAAGTCAGCCAGCTATTTCATGCTTCTTGACAGATATACAACATATTACCTGAAATATTCTTGTCAAAAAATTAAATCTGATCAAATCTCTAGATCTTACTGCCAATTTACAGGCAATAGGACAATGGAACGTGTTAATTGATATAAGATGTAATTAGAAAATCCAGACTATGGAAAACTGTGCAAGATAAATCAGCTGGTTTGTTCAGCAAAGAGACTATTAAAAAAAATTAAAGATGGGGAGGATACCTATATGGCAAAAGAGACTTCAAAGTTTTATCAACCCACTATAATGTATAAGCCTTACATGAATACTGATTTCAACTAATAATCTTTTTTAAAATACAGACATAGTCAGAGATTTTGAACACTTATTGGATATCCAATGCTCTTGGAAAATTATTGTTAACTTTTAGGTATAATAATAAGTCTCTGGTCCTGTGCCTTAAATAATCGTTACCTTATAAAGGTATATATTAAAGTATATATAGATAAAATCATAAAACATTAAAATAATCTGGGTGGAGACAAAGGAGAGTGAGTAGAGTAGACATAAAACAAACAAGATTGAGCATGACGATAAATGATGAAATTGAGTGATGCATAGAGATTTATCATCTTATCAATTACAGTTTTATATATATATATATATGTGAGATTCTGCATAAGTATTTTTTCAGTTAGAAAAGAAAATCAAAAATAATACCTAGTTTTGGAGGGGAGTATGAATCTCCATATTAAACTAAAATCAATGTTTTGTTTTTCAACTGATATTGCAGTGTTTGAGTAAAAATATTATGAAGCTTTAAAATGTTTGAAAAGAACAGCCTTAGGTTTAATTATAGAAAATTTAAAATGGAAATTCTTAGATCTGTAACTGGTCATTAACCTATTTTGTTTTGTTTGGGGATTTTTTTTCTGGTCATTTAAAATGAAACACTTTCTTCAAGACATACATACAGAAATATAGCTAACTAGAAAGCTCATGGCTTATAATTTTAACAAACCTCTTTTACCCAGAGAAGCAAATTTCTTAAGTATTATATATTTTCTCTTCAGAAGCTTGAACAGCCTCAAATAAGACACATCATTGAGATGAAAATTGATTTTTTTACACATATAATTGGCTTTTGCCCCCACCTCCACATTATGTTATAGGTTTTTTTTTTACTTCAAAAAATAAACATAAAAACATTAAAGAATGAATTTTTAGACGACTCGATTTCAGCATCTCTGAATTGGAATTGAAATACATCAGATATATGGTAACAAATTAAATTAATTTAAAAGCAAGAAAAATAATCATAAACTCAGAAGGCTCTATATTTTATGCATTCCTGGAAGACTTAACCCACAATTACTAAAACTTGAATAAACATTCATTTATGAGTTTATTACACTGTCTTGAGGAGTCATTAACTTAGCTCGGTACAGCAATGTGTTATGATATGACTGAAGCTGTGATCACAGTGCTTGATGGAAATAAAAGTATCATTATACTCTCCAGGAGCTATTTATTGCTAATGTAAACAAGATTAAGAATACACATGCAATAGAGAAGACAGTAAATGATAGGCAACTATCTAATTTAACTATAACATTTTCCTGAGAGAATGCTGACTCAGAATTCAAGAAACAGCTCATAAAAAAAGAGCAAAATTTTCAGCCATTTCACTTATAACCAAATATGAGGGGGAAAGATTAGTCGTAAATATGTACTGATTATATGGATAATCTCCAGTCTCCTCTCTAACCCGATGACTACATAGCTCAGAGAATCCAAGTCATACTGTCTTGTCAAGTTTCTCTTGTGACAGAAGCTTTTAGAAGACCTAAAAGTGTTGAATGTCAATTCTATAATTTTTTAATACAGCATGGGTCTTCCCTTGGTAGAATATAAAAACATACCACTTTAGATCCAATCTCAAATTTACCTGTTAGGAAAGACCGTGTGTGTAGTAGGTATTGTGATGTGCCATCCAGATCCCACTGCAGGAATAGGGTCTTTGTTCTCTCAGCTTCTGGGATTGCTCCTTTGGCAGCCAGCCCTCTTAGGGAGACGTCTTGGCTAGAGAGAGCCACCTCACCTAAGCCCATGCCCTATTCCTGACAGCCCTCATCCAATGACTGATGAACACGGGGACATAACAGCCTGTGGCCACATTGCCCTAACTCAGGACAACTCTGAAAGATCCATCCCACTTCAGAGCTCCCTTTGGGCTGGCTGAGACCTCCAATGAGGCCTCATGATATCCCAACTTCTCCCTCTGACCAATCTTGCTTTCTTTCCATCCCTCCCTGTATCACGTATGGCCCCAAGAGAATTTCCTAATAAACTTCCTGTACCCCAATCTCTGAATCACAGTCTGCTTCTCAGGAATCTGTGATGGTTGGCATCAAAAACCTGAGGGGGGAGAGGACAAAATGTAGACAAGACAACAACATTCTGTAAAACTAAGTGGTTACCGAGTTATGTCCAAGGTGTCATTTACACAGCATTGCAGCTTTGAAGGCCAAAGCTGTGGGTGACTAGATAAATTTTATTCAGAACGGAAGTCAAGAAAGTAAATCAGTTTCATGGTTGAGTAGCCCCACCATGCTATACAGTTTCTTTGTCACCGGTCATACAAATATAAAGACAGAACTCCTATTCTCAAAGAGGTATAGTTCAACCTAATGTATGACTATGTATTAAGATCAATATATTATGATACTCTTTAGATTGGGAAACTTTTAAGGAAGTTTGGTTACTCAACATAAAATATTGGATTTGCAAAATACCACTGGTTAATCCAATTGTGTTGGCAGAAGATTAAAGGTACTTTTTTTTCTATTTTCTAGGTCCCCACCTGGATTACTATAATTATTGAAAATAGCAGCTGGTATGTACCAATACGCAACTGAAGACTTGCTATGATGCAGGAACTCTGGGAAGCATGTTATGTAATTTCATCTGCCTTCCTTGCTGGACTCTAAGCTACTTGAGGACAAAGATGTATCCACTGTGTCCGCTTCTACATTCTCCAAGCCTAGCAGAGGACCAAGAACTAAGTGCTCAAAAACATGTGTTGAATGAATTAAGAATATCACAAGGAATCCTCTGAAAAACCCAGAGATAAGTGCCATCATCATCCTTATTTTATAGATGACAAACCTGAAATTTGAGTCAAGAACACACAGCCTGCGAGTGACAAACAACAATCCAAACCAACAATCAGATTCCCAAACTTGAAAACTCATCTACTCTGCCTCACCGATCAGTTTGTTTGCCCAGTTTCACCATAAAAGAGTAGGGAAGATGGGGAGTGAGGAGAGAGACACAAGGAAAAATATCCCCTGCTTGAGACACCCTCTTCTTTCTTACTCACTTGCCACACATTCTTTAAGGCTTATTTCCAGCCCAAAATTCTCCAAGAAATCTTTTTGGACCATACAGTTCTTTTTGTTTCTTCTGAATACAGCAGCCCTTAATATCCATTGAAAAGAATTAAAAAGGTACCCCAGCTCTCCTGCATAGCTCATTCTTGTTAAGTGTATGGAGTCCTCTGAATTTCCCAAAAGAATGATAAGGTCCTAGGGGCAAGGCACCCAATTATTTTCCCCATTTGCAGAACGGCACACAGCACAAAACTGAACATATGGTTTAGGTTCTCTGTAACTACCGAAGGTCAGATCAGCTACAGTGACTAGTTAATTGATATACATAATACCAGTATCAGACCAGAAACATCCTTCCTCCTCTCATTTGTAAAATTCTTTCAAATATCACCCATTAAAACTGTGGACTTGTTCACCCTTTTTGTGTTCATTTATCTAAAGTGCTAGACAAGCCAGGAGAATGCCCTGGCCAAAGAAAATTAGAGGAAAAGGTTATGAGCTTTTTGCTTCCTCCCATGCACACTTTGCTTAAATCAGGGAGCATTTGGTTTTTATTCCATGAGAGACCAAGGACTCCCACTTCAAAAACAACACAATGATTACGGCCAGCAAAATTCCTATAAAAGAGCACATAAAGAAGCTTCAGAGACATTTAATTGATCTACAATAAGAATGGGCCAGGATTTTTACACTCTGGAGGTATTAGGTAGAACTGTAGTTAAAATTATTTATTTCATTACAAGAATAGTACAAGGCTGTCTTTATGCCAGAGCAATTATCCAGTTAATTGCCCTAGAATGAGTATAACCCAATTTCCAGATACATAACACACATTTTGCCAAATGTGACTTGACTTATGCCAGCAGTCTGCAACAGTTTTAATCTCAAAAGTTGCCAGGGAAGTTAAAGGACACCCACAGGAGCCTGGGGCAGGCCCAAGACTGCACAGCAGGAAGCACATGGAAGGGGAAGGAAGAAAAAGAATGACTACCAGCTGCTGGGACCAAGGAGTCCAGGAAAGTAGAACATGGAAAGGATGTGAGCAGAGGAAAAGAGAGAGGAAAACGAGTAGAAGAAAGGAAAAAATAAGTAAATGTGGTGAAGAACAATGGCCTTCTTGTTGGCATTAACGGAATAAAATATGTTTTGGGCATCATAGATGTTACTGCTCTTTTTTGAGAATTAAATGAAGTATATAATGAGCTAGGCAAAGTGCCAGACATATAGTAATAATGTTAGGATGTTAGGTCTTTTTTATCCCCCAAAGGGGTGTTTGTTTGTGGGGGTTTTTTGTTTTGTTTTTTGTTTTATTTTTTGAGATGGAGTCTGGCTCTTATCGCCAAGAGTGGAGTGCAAAGGCACGATTTCGGCTCACTGCAACCTCCGCCTCCCAGGTTCAAGCAATTCTCCTGCCTCAGCCTCCCAAGTAGCTGGGATTACAGGTGCACACCACCACACCCAGCTAATTTTTGTGTTTTTAGTAGAGACAGGGTTTCACCATGTCGGGGAGGCTGATCTCAGACTCCTCCCCTCAGGTGATCCTCCTGCCTTGGCCTCCCAAAGGTGTGTTTTTTATAAGTACACAATTTGGCCAATTAAGCAAACAATACTGACAATGTTTCTTTAATTACTGGGAAAGCCTTGACTTAGTCTGTTTCCAGGAAAAGGCTTGTACTAGTAGATATATAAAATACTCCATCTGCTATCGTAAGTCATGCTGGCACTTCATGTATGGGAATTAGTTTCTAGTCCTGTACCAAATGAATTTGGAAGTCAAGGTTACCTATGCAAAGTCCCTTGATTTATGTAAGATTATACATCCCTAATTCCAACTAGACTTTTGTTTACCTTATAGCCATTTCCTGCCTCTAAGTTGCAATAGTACATACAAAACAAATGGAAAAATAAGTTCTCAAACTTCATCAAAATATTAAATAAATTTCCAAATTTCACAGGAATCGCAAGGTTTTAGCCCTTTCATCTGAGTCCTTTTTATCAGAGTTATTACTAAGGAGTTCAATGGACTTCACCGAGTTCCTATGTTATTTCTCCAGTCTGAGATAAATATATCAACGAGTGCTTAAATGGCCCAAAAGTGAGCAGCAGGAGGAAAGGGAAAAAATCAGAAAGCCCCAAGCTTTATCAGCTATATAAGCAATCACTAAATAATTGAGAATTAAAATAAGACAGTTACTGATAAACATACGCTGGTGTTAACCAGGAGTTAAAATGGCACCAAAATTTGCCCATCTTGTGACTTTAAGCATAGAATTTACAAACTCAACTTACTCACCATACAAACAGAGGAACCGTTGGTGAAGGGACATTCTGCAATATCGCTGCAGGTCCTTAGTGACTGAACCAGTACTAGCGATGGTCTCCTAACTTGCAGGGTTGAATTCTCCCTTCCGTTACACTACAGCTCTCTCAGAGGTCTTGAGGCAGGAGAATAGGGTCTGGAGGCAGGGAATTGAAGGCCAATTCCCGCTAATTTCCTGAAGCTAGATCATAAAACAAAAACACCTGGGGCTGGGGGCAGGTAGCCTGAGGCTAACTTGTGCTAACTTCCTAAAGCTGGATCAAAAAACACCTGGGTCTGGGGGCAGAGAACCTAAGGCCAATTTGTGCTAACTTCCTAAAGCTGGATCAAAAAAGGAAAAAAAAAAACCATTTCCCTACGCCCCAGTAACAAACGATCAAAGACTACTCCCCTACAACCCTCCCTGCCCACCATGCCTCAGATGGAAAGGGAAAGTGCCTGGGATATGGGAGGGGAGGAGGAAGCGGGGACCAGCCCTTGATGTGCATAAGGCCCCAATCCGCTCCAGCCTGTAATTGGCATGGGCTAAATCCTTCACTCACAGGAGTAGCCAATTGAGACGTCAAAAGGGGGTACTTAAATGCCAGAAAACTTTGTAACCAGGGCCCTTGAGCCACTCGCTGGGCGTGGTCCCACCAGGTGGAGTGTTTTCTTTCTTCAATACATCTTTACTTTTGCTGTTTCATTCCTGTATTTCCATCCTTTGTTACTTTGTGTGTTTTGTTCAGTTCTTTGTTCAACATGCCAAGAAACTGCACATCTCACACTCAAGGCCTGCCTTCCAATAACAGTCTGAAGTAATTGCTCCTAATCAATTCATTATTGATTTTTTTTAAGAATGTAAATATCTAACACAGCCTCTGGAACTTCAATGGCAGTCAATACACGTTAGGTCTCTGGCGACCCTTTTCCATTCATGCCAGTGGCATCTATGATGTGTGAGAGAAGAAACTGTCCCTGGAATTGTTCTGTATCTTGAGGAAGCTCCCTGTCTCTACCCCAGAAACAGGAGCAAGGCTTCCCTCTTTATTATTTCGCCAAAGCAGAGAACCATTCACTGGTACAGAGTTGTGTTCACTTTCCACTCAGAGAGAGAGACAATTAAGAAAAGGGATTTGTGGCCGGGCGCGGTGGCTCACGCTTGTAATCCCAGCACTTTGGGAGGCCGAGGCGGGCGGATCATGAGGTCAGGAGATCGAGACCACGGTGAAATCCCGTCTCTACTAAAAATACAAAAAAATTAGCCGGGCGTGGTGGCGGGCGCCTGTAGTCCCAGCTACTTGGGAGGCTGAGGCAGGAGAATGGTGTGAACCCGGAAGGTGGAGCTTGCAGTGAGCCGAGATAGTGCCACTGCAGTCCGGCCTGGGCGACAGAGCGAGACTCCCTCTCAAAAAAAAAAAAAGAAAAGGGATTTGCATGAGGGATGTCAATGATCTGTTTCTTTTTTTTTTTTTTTTTGAGGCAGAGTCTCGCTCTGGCGCGATCTCGGCTCACTGCAAGCTCCGCCTCCCGGGTTCACGCCATTCTCCTGCCTCAGCCTCTCCGAGTAGCTGGGACTACAGGCGCCCGCCACCACGCCCGGCTGATTTTTTAATATTTTTAGTAGAGACAGGGTTTCACCGTGGTCTCGATCTCCTGACCTCGTGATCCGCCCGCCTCGGCCTCCCAAAGTGCTGGGATTACAAGCGTGAGCCACCGCGCCCGGCCAATGATCTGTTTCTTATTGTCAGCTTCTGTACCTTTTTCTCTCTTTTTCCAGTGCTTGTTTAATGCCATATGTAGGCAAATTACAAATAAAACCAAGAAGAAAAATGTAAGCTGTGAGCTGATGACATTGCTTAGCAAAAAATTAGTCTCATGTACAGGCGGCTGCCCTCCAGACTTCAATTTAATTCACTTTCCACCAGCAACAAGAGCAAGAATAATATGCTTCAATGTAGGGAGATCAGAGAAGAGAAGCTTCACTGCATCTTGAGACCAAGAATGACTGAATGAGATGGCAGTGGTGGCAGCCGCTGCTCATTGCAAGATGGAGAAAGGCTGGAGAATGAAATGGAAGTTGAAAGTGGTTGTTGTGAGCCAAGCTCCGACTATGGTGACCCGTCTTGCTGTGAGAATACACGTGGAAACCAGCCTTCCACAGAGCCAAACATAAACATGTCTGTAATCTCTGGACACTAAGAAATAAGCTTCTTACAGGCAGAATCTGGAAAGATGTCTGCCAAGAGTGGGGATGCAGGGACTAGAAAACAAAAGCAAAGCCCAGCTTTCACTGGAGCATGTCTGCACATTCTGCTGACTGACGATAGACATACAAGTTGTGAATACACCTAAAAATGTATGAGTGTGAAAAGTGTCTGCATACAATTATTATTTATCTATTATTTATTATCTATTATTTACTTATTATTTATTATTTACTGAAATCCTACCTTGTCAGCCATCAGGCTAAGTGACTTATTACATTATGTGATTCATTTTCCATAATAACCCTTTGATGTAGGAACTATCATGTTCACCATTTTTCATATAGGGAAACTGAGGCCTAGAAAAGAAAAGTTCTTCCTTGGCAAGTAACCATTTTTAAAGAGAAAAGAATGTTACTCCAGAAGAAAACATTTTATCTCTGTTTATGTGAATGAAATATAAACATATACTTATATTTATATCAGAGGTGAATAAAGCTGTTTATGAAAAATAAAGTTAGGCTTTACAAGCAGTTTGGCAGGATTCATTTAGATGCTTCCAGTAAAGTTTACGTGCTATATCAATTTCTGTACCTAGAAAAGGAACAAACTGTTTTTGCTATTTTCCTTCCATTGCTTAAAACAAAACAACAAACAAAAAACACAGCTGAACCTAGATTGTTCATCTGCTAGGACCTAATCTGGGCTTGAAAAAAAAAATTTTCAGAAAAATCAACTTCTTCCACCACATCATTTGTGCCAACTGCAGTGTTAGGATTATCCCTGGAAACTTCAAGGAAAAAAGTATGCTCCTCCCTCAGGTACCATTTGCAGAAGTCATTCATCTATCGATTCCTGATGTTGCTGGTTTTAGCAAGATAAGGCTCCTAATCCATACACTGAATGTTACTCTGCCAGAGATGAAATAGCTTTAATGCCAACAAAGATTACTGTGATGTTAGACTGGAGAAGATTGTGTTGTTGGAACTACAGCATCCCCAGGAATACTTGCCATCTTGTGTAAATGCTATATTGAAGCCAAACATTGACTCTGCCTCTCATTCTATTCAGAAATCTAAGGGCAGAGCAATCATATTTGTGTGCTTAACTCTGGTAAAAGGACTTTGTTCCCATTATAAACTATGGTGATTTTCTTTCAACTAGCCTTTCCCTCATATAAATAATATATGTAGTTGTTCCTAAGATGCTATCAATTGTAAAATGCATGATCCATCAGCTTTTTACAATATAGCTTTGCATAAGAAATGCTACATTAAATCTACAAATCAATATAAGAAGTACACTAGTGTCAGAAAACATTTTAATGTATAAAATATGCATTGTAGAACTGAGGTGTATTGTGTATATATCTGTATCTACATACATATGTATATATATAATGTCACAGATATATATAAACCTACATTTATATATACATAAATATATGAATACATATAAACAAGCAGCAGGAAAAGGAACATCATGGAAATCTTATATTTATGCCAATGTAAACACACATTCCAATTAATTTTTACTCATTTGACGTCACATAGAGACCATGGCATCTGGAGAATTGAAGTGTAACCTGTACTCAGCCTTAAGTAGAAAGAAGATGGAAAGCTATCTGCTCACAATACTAGTTACTGTTACTAATTATTAAGAGAATATTATTTTGTTTGTTTTTACAAAAAAAGTGACAACACTGGGATCAGAATTTTTTTTCCTTGTATATCATATATTGAGACCTCAGAACAAGCAATGCTAGGGCAGATCCAGAATGTTTTAGGTAAGTCAAGACACAGGAAAGAGCTCCCCTCAATGCTCAGCAGGAAATATCTAGTGTAGAAAGCAAGGCACCAACAGAATGGGCACACCCAGCCTGGCAAGAAGTGGAAGCATACACCCTTTAGCATACAGCAGAAGGAGCTGGGACCTAATCACACCAGGGAAATGTTTGTTTGCAGTGCCTTCCTCACATTGCATTCCATGTGTCCTCTATGCCAGTTGCTCTGAAGTGTGTCCTCAGGCCTCCTCAAAGTTATAGGATGTTGTATGAGTCTGTTTTCAAACCCTTATAAAGAACTGCCTGAGACTAGGTAATTCATAAGAGGTTTAATTGTTTCACACTTCAGCATTGCTAGGGAGGCCTCAGGAAACTTACAGTGGTAGATGGTGAAGAGGAAGCAAGGCACCTACTTTACAAGGCAGCAGGAATGAGAAGTGCTGAGTGAAGGGGAAACAGCCCCTTATAAAACCATTATGCAGTCATAAAAAATGATGAGTTCATGTCCTTTGTAGGGACATGGATGAAACTGGAAAACATCATTCTCAGTAAACTATCACAAGGACAAAAAACCAAACACCGCATGTTCTCACTCATAGGTGGGAATTGAACAATGAGAACTCATGGACACAGGAAGGGGAACATCACACTCCGGGGACTGTTGTGGGGTTGGGGGAGGGGGGAGGGACAGCATTAGGAGATATACCTAATGCTAAATGACGAGTTAATGGGTGTAGGAAATCAACATGGCACATGGATACATATGTAACAAACCTGCACATTGTGCACATGTACCCTAAAACCTAAAGTATAATAAAAAAAATATTAAAAAAAAAACCATCAGATCTCATGAGAACTCACTATCATGAGAACAGCATGGGAGAAACCACCCGCTACGATTCAATTACCTTTACCCGGTCTCTCTTGACACGTGGGAATTATGGGGATTATGAGGATTACAATTCAAGATGAGATTTGGGTGGGAACACAAAGCCTAACCATATCAGATGTCAAATAATATTTATGCAATATACAAAGATAAGTAAGACACCCATTACTGCCAAAAGAAGTTCATATTATGTCTGTGTGGATAAAGCAGATATACAATCAAGATGATCCATGAAAAGGAAAACTAGAGTCTAAGGCAGTTCACCTTAGGAAAGTATTACAATCTGTGGGAAAGATCAGGCATCTCTTCTTTCTTGGGATGAAACTTGAAGATCATGAAGTAATATGGAAGGAGAGCATTAGAGGCAAAAAGAGCAGCCTAAATGTTATACCATATGAAGAGAACCACACAGAGCATGTCCTGGGAATGGTGCTTAGAAACATGCACACAAACAGTGGGACATAAAGTGGGACAGTAGAGCTGTTCATAAGTGACTTTCAACACACCTTGGTGGTCAAGAACACAGACCATATTTTAGTGGTTAGTAAGTCAAGACTATCCTTACTACCAACTTCTTGATGGCAATTAACTGTCCCAAAGAGTCAAAGTATTGAACCAAGTGAAGATCAGAAAATATTTACTAGCCCAGGCATGGTGGCTCACGCCTGTAATCCCAACACTTTGGAAGGCCAAGGCAGGTGGATCACTTGAGCTCAGGAGTTCAAGACCAGCCTGGGCAACACGGGGAAACCCCATCTCTACAAAATAAATACAAAAAAATCAGCTGGAGGCGGTGGTGTGTGCCTGTGATCCCAGCTACTTGGGAGGCTGAGGCAGAAGAATCACTTGAGCCTGGGAGATGGAATTTGCAGCGAGCCAAGATTGTGCCATTGCACTTCAGCTTGGGTAACAGGAGTGAAGCCCTATCTCAAAAAAAAAGAAAAGAAAAGAAAAGAATTTATATTTATTTACTAGAGAGCTACCTTTCTTTTGAAGAATTCTGGCCAGAATCAGCCATCTTACTTGATTTTATTATTGAACCTTTCCTCTCTAAAAAAACAGCATCTGACGCCGTAGGCAAAAATTGCTATACTTGGCACTCATACATTCAGGAAAACCTCTAGAAGAAAAACTGTAGGGAATTAGGAAAAGCCACTTCCTTTATAGTAAAAAAGGGGAAAGGTATCCTTTTAAAATGTTTTAAAGGAAAAGTACCCTTTTAAATTTTTTAAAGAAAAATTATCAAATTCAATAATGGAATTTATCTGACAGCTAAACAGGTAAAATATGAAGAAAACTGGAGACTTAAGTCAGAGGTTCTTTAATTGAGCCTAATTGAGGCTGTTTTCTTTTTCTTTTTCTTTACTAATCCCATCTCTCCTTTTAAATGAATTGAGTCAATGGAGCATAAACACAAAGAGGGGTATTATTCATTCATTTAATGAATTGCTATGTATAATCACCTTCTGCAGAAAGTCCTTTAAGTTAGATTAATGTTCCAATGGGGTCCTTATAGTTGTCAACGCCCCCTGTATAGAAAGGTAGGTTGATCTTTGAAGTGAAGAGGGCAGTAATGTGGGAGTCAGAGAAATCTGGGTCTTAAATTCCAACAATGACACTCGTTGTGTTTTAGCAAGTAACTTTATTTCTCTAAGTCTTAGGCCCCTCATCTGTAAAACAGAAATAATACAATCTCTTTCATAGCATCATTTGAGGAATAAATGAGGATGTTGATAAGTGTACCCTAGAGCACCTAAAACATTGCTTGGCTTGTAAAAGGAGGTACTTGCTGAAAAACAACTCATAATACAGTGTCGGGAGACAATTTTCCATGGGTGTTGTGCATTTCTGCATGTCTTCCACACAGAGGCACTAATTGCTCTTCTGTTATGACTACCTTGCAAGGATATTTATGTAGTGAACAGCTTGGAAGATAGAGATGGTGTCTTCCTGCAGAGCAAAGGGCAGGTTTGCCTATCATCCAGTATCATAAACAGAATGTCTCCCTCTAGGACAAAGTTTGGGCAGATTATCTTGAGACCATCATAAAAGATTTGGGCTCCCTAAGCTCAACATACCTCTCCTGACGCACAGCCTATCAGTGTGCACGTATCACCAGGTCATTCTTGCATCATCCTGTGGGAACTGGGCTGTGGGAAGTGGCAAAAGAAAATGATGATACTCTGGCAACTGCTACTCCTGTGAGCATTACTATAAGATCTATCATATAACCTTGCCTTTTATATCTGATCTAGGAGTCTTGTGCATTTTGCCAGCTTGTGTGAAACTATCTTGCGGGAAGGATGAAATCTAAGACTATAAAGAGTTTTTAACACAAAAGACTCAAAACCTAATCTAGCTCCAAAATATTTCCCCATAGATTCACACTGTGGACAGTAAATACTACCACCATATCCAATATTTTGATTTAGAAAAGTTCCCATAAATTTGTACATATATTAGCTCTAAGAGCTACCGCAGTGAGTCATTAATGCTTAATTGCTAATTGGCTCATTGTTTAGTTTGTGAAACACTTAGCAAATTCCAGATGTAATAGAAAATAGGAGGGTAAATTTGAATAGGCGTTCTAGAACTGATAGGCCAGAGAGGTTTCATCCTGGAAAATAGCCCTTCTTTCTGGTGCATTTCTGGGGAGCAGAAGAAGGGAAATGGAGGAAGAGATACATTTCTACTTTTCCTCAAGCTTCATTGTATCCCACAGAAATAAAATATAAAATCGATTGTAAATTTTAAATATAGGATCATATAAAAATGGCAGTTTTTTTCAGTACTTTCATTCGTAAGTTTTACTTGGCATTTGTTAAATGTGTCATAGTAATTTGTATTGCCCTTACCCCCCTACAACAGTGTGCAAACTCCACCAGCAGGAAATATAACATACTGATTTTGCATCCTTCCTACCCAACCCTTGGTGACCCATACTCCCAGCTTCTTCCCTTCCGAGTCTATCCCAGAACTCTGCAAATACTTTAAAGGTACTCAGTAAATACTGTGTGAGTTGTATTCTCCTCTGTTCAAAGAAAATACACAAAATTATGAGTTTACACTATGGCTGTCAAACAACTTGAGGAAATCAGAATCTCATAAGCAGCATGAAAAATGAGCCAAATAATTCCAGGCTATGTGGAACATTTAAAAATCTTATGTGTAGTATTCACAATGTTAAATGAATTTATTCAACAAGCATTTTATTAATGGCTATTTAGCACTTTTAAACTACCTTGCATTAATCACTTTCTAAGCCAGTCCCTGTGAAGAAAAACTGTTTCATTTCAATTATTGCTTTATTTAGAAAGCAATTATTTAGTTTCTTTTTCTGGCTTAACCATGTGATAGGTTGAGAATAAGGTTGAGAAGAATAATTTTTTTTAAAAAACCTGCTAATTCTCTTATTACAGAGGAATTTAAGAGTCAATACACAACATCCAAACTTACAAATAATCAGATTAGATGGTGGCTGTTCAAATAAATAAGATAATGTGTGCAATGCTTTTAGCATGTGCAAGGGACTCTGTAACTGGTAGCAATTATTATTTTGCCAAAAAAAGCCAATCCCCGAGGCCTCTTTATATTGAGAGTTTCAACTTATATTGAAAAAAATCCATTTTTAAAAATTAAATACTCAAAACCTTTTCATTAACCTATCAAATATTTAGACTGTACTTAATAGTTGAAGGCATTTGAGCTCATAAAAACAAAGATTTCATGAATTAAACATAGTGAAGATTTGGGGGGAATATTGATAACTATGCCCAGGCAATCACACAGAATTAAATGTGTTTGTCTGGAAAATATGGATGAATTAAAATATGGCCTACCCCCAAGTTATACTACCTGAACATTTGAGAAAAGAAGATGAAGATGCTGACTTTCTGTCCCTCAGGTAGGCCCCCTACGCTGCTTTGGGTGTTTTGGTCCTAGGAGTGTAACATTTTATTTTCACCAAAACTAATCTTTCAAGGCCCCCCAATTCTTGTCAAGCATTATATGTACATCTCCGACTTCACCCTGTGCAATTATATCAACCCAGTAAGCAAAGCTACACACTACAAAGCTTGTTTGCTTTTAATTGCATTAAATACTCAAACCAGCCATCCTAACAAGAAAAGAAAAAATTATTTTCCTGCATAAGCATTTTTTTGAAACCTTCAGATATCAAAATTAAAGGTAAATGCCTGTACAGTCCATTAGTACTGCTTAATTGCTTTTCCATAATGAGCAACAGAAGATTATTGCTCACCTGAGACTAATATGAATTGCAGCTGATAGATTCATAAGTTGGACTAAAGCAGGTGATGCCCACCCCAACATCATAAAATCCAAAAGAGAGAAAGCAAACACTTATAATATCTTTTCAACTCACAGAGTTTGTCTCATTTAACAAAAGAAAAATCAAGATCATGGGTTATAAAGTTATCCAATCTCTCCCTGTTCTTTGCCACATATAACCGCCTCTTCAGTCAATATTCCGTTCATCCATCCATCCATTCATCCATCTAGAGAAAGGTCTGTTCACCCAGGCTAAGCTGTCCATCTGTCCTCTGCATTCTGTCCCCTTTCTCTTGTACACATTAGTCCCATCAATTATATTTCATATTTTCTGTACTTTCAAATCCTTCATCCCCACCAGCTGCCTCCTTTAAACCTACAAGTATGTTAAAAATTCCTTCACATATGCTTCTTTCTCCCTTCAAGTTAAGATAGGTCCTACAGCAACTATACCACCCTCTCTTCCTTGCCCACTTTCAAGTCCAAACTTCATAAATGGCACACAAATCTATACTTCTCCAACTTCATCTCCCTCTAGAATTTATTACAATTTGATTTATCCCACCCCAGATTCTGAAATTTCTTTGAAATCATTTTCTATTTATCAAACTCAATGTACAAT
The DNA here is from genome assembly GCF_009828535.3 of Hylobates moloch. Lineage (NCBI taxonomy): Eukaryota > Metazoa > Chordata > Mammalia > Primates > Hylobatidae > Hylobates > Hylobates moloch. The sequence continues at coordinate 191,454,764 of NW_026652276.1, forward strand.
GGTCTATTTTTAGTCCGGAAACTTAATAAACTTATTAAAGCATTTACCATGTTAACTCCTTTCTCCTTAAAAATGTGTCTATTTTGGCTTCTATCCTTGCTTTTGTCCCTTCTGACTGCTTCTTTGAGCTCCTGTCATCATGCCTTTAATATTGGCCTTTCTCAGCAAACCATTCTTCACCCAATTTCTCTTTTTATTCAAATCATCCACTGTGGGTATTTAATGTTACCACCCATAACCTACTCCTTCAGCTTCCTCTCTCCATCCATGATATCACCATCTTTCCAATCAGTTAAATTTGAGATCTCAGTGGCACCTTCAGCTTCTCCATTGACATCAACCTTTCACATCCAATATGACACAAAACATAGTGGCCTTTGAAGTCAGAAAGACCTGAGTCTGAATTACAGTCTGCCTTCAAGGAACTTAGAATTCTGTGTCTTGTGTGCGAAGGCATGCAAACATACATGGAATTAACATATACATTAATGGGTAGGTACTCACAAATCAAAGTGGGAGCCCAGGAAAAAATATGCTTCAATCTGCCTGAGAAGGGAGGCATCAGGGATATTTACCATGGAAATGTCTAATTTGGATTGAAATTTAAAGACTGCTAAGGAGTCAGATAAGTGGAAGAAAGAATGAGGCAGCTGAGAGAAAAGCAGAAGTAAAGTCTAAAGTCTGGGAGGGGAATGCTGCCATTAGGGGAGGGAGGCAGAAGCGACTGGAACCTCTGGCAGAAATCATATTGTGATGAGCCTAATACACCAAGGGTGATGGCATTGCTGTGGTTGCTGGGAAGCCACAGAGATTTCTGAGGCAGAAGACGGTCCCGTTTTCATGCCCATAAAACCTTCATGGCTGCATATAATTTGGATTGGAGACAATAAAGACCTGAGTAAGAGAGTTAAATCATAATATTGATTTATTCAAATAATATTATTTTATCCAGTGATATTAATGGATATCACTGGAGATAAACTCAAGATAGGGATGAAAAAACTTAAAGTAGAAACAGGGTCTTCTTATGGCTTTGATTTTATGTAAATACTGAAGATTCTATGATTTCAACACTTTGAATAAGCATATAATTCACTGCCTCTGTCTTTCTGTTGCTTAGAAGAAAGCTGCAAAAGTAAAATGGGGAAGGAAAGCAGGAGAGAGGGAGGAAATAAAGAGGGAAGAGAAATAATAGGAGGAAAGAACATGAACAAAAAGTGCAGTGGACAAATATAGGATGCAAAACAAGGGAAAAATGGAGACAGGGGAGAGTATTCTTTTTAAATAACTGAAAAAATAAGAAAAAAAAGTTTCCCCTCAAGATTTTGTGAAAAATACAGCTTAATGCCATTCAGGAGTTCAATACAGTTGCTTTCATCAGCCTATGTGTTATTGACATAGATACTATAAATATATTTTCATTTTACAAGATAAGACAATAAATTCATGGGTCTGGCAGTCATGATGATTTAGCCCTCACGTTAGCTTTGGTCCTCTTTGATCATGCCACAGTTGCTTAATTAACCTACAGTTAAAATGTTTTTAGGAAAAAATGTTCATTGTGAAAAAAATTTTCTACCTTCCAAAAAATATTCAAATTACCAGTGAGAGTAGAAGCTTTCTATGAAAAGCGTAAGTGCCATATTAAGTATTAATGTGTTAGATGGACCACATGTAGAAGGCACTGCCTTAATAGCATCACTTAACCTGAATACTTTATTCCACTACTTTAACCTTGATACTAACAGACTTAATATATTCAGCTTTTGTTTTCAATTATCTGTTATGTCCTGCAATGGGTTTATTGGAGACACTGTGAAAACCATTACGACCCCTCAAAGACATAAGGCAATTTTCTTCTCACCAGGATATTTTGAACAAATTACTCTCAGTTTTAACATGAATAAGTCTATGAATTTTAGTTCCTCAGATCTGAAATAACGGAATTCGGTTATAATTCCAATTACAATTATCATATCATGTCAATAAATTGAGATAAAATCCTACAGAGGTGAAAGCTTTCTGTCTTTGTATGGTTTTACTTTCTCCCTTTTGCTTTTTTTCTTTTCTGGCCCCAAGCCTAGGGAGCACTTTGAAGTGTAATTATTTTGTAGGGTACTTGAAATAGTTCTACCCTTTGAAAAGAGTGTGGTAGCATATCATCTGTGTTAGCATTACAAGGCATTGCTACAGCTTGCAATAATTAAAGGCTGTTACCGTTAAGAATTTTATGATTAGTCCTATCATGGCTCATTGAGTTTAAGTTTTGAAATTTTGTACTGAGTCCAAGATTAAAATGTTTCTTAGTCATAAAATGCATTTTAAAGATTAATTTGGACATCTCTCAAAGTCTTTTTGCTTGTTTTCCCCATCCTGGGATAACATAATGTCTTTTCACAGCGTGGTTAATGGTAATGCCAAAGGTTTAAGCCCAGTATAAGCAAATTAGCTTCACTATTCTCATGTGAACTTCTCCTCCCACCCCAAGATGTTCCCAGGAAAGGAACCTCTTCATAACGTAAGCTTTAGACTCAACTCAACTGCCAAAGCAGGGCCATAAGTATAGTGACTCCAACACTAGAAGGCCAGTTCTAGAAGACACTGCTTCTAGAAGTCTTTTGGCTGAGAGGTATCCAAACTAAGTTGTGCTGTTACTCTGAGAAAATATAAAAAGATGTATTCAAAGAGAGTGGGCAGGATAAAAGAGACTAGGCTCTTTTTATTTCGTATGATTCTTTTTCTTTCTTTACCGCTTGTTTTAAATTAGATTTTTGTATTTTTATATGTACTAAAAATGAGTTATGGGAATTGTAGAACTATAGATAAGAAAACTGGGGCTTAGAAAAATAAAGTAGCTTAACCATGGCCACAAGGCCAGTGGCAGGCCAAATGGGTATGACACAGTTCTATGACTTTGCATCCCCTGATGTCAAAGCCACTCAATCAGGCAGAAAATCCCGTCTTTCCCTCCTGGATGACTCCCTGCTTCCAGACTTACGCCCTCCAGGATCTTTTCTACACAGTGCAGAGCTCTTTCTAAAGCCCACCTCTGAAAATCTTACTCCCCTGATTCTAACCTGAGACTCCCAAATTAAGAATGTAGATTAACCACTTGTGTTTATTTTCTCTCCTTGCAGATCTAATTAAAATTCAGTAGTGAAACAAAACACCATAAACTAACAAAGACAGTAAGAGAGGGACCTTTGGCAGATGAGAAATACCCACAAGTTCCTGAAAGATGGAAACAGGGCACAGAGGTGGTAACTGATAGTAGCCTAAGGCATTAGCCAAATTACCTTGTAAGACCCCAGCTCACAGACCACTTAAGGATTGGGACATCCTAAAAATGTGAGATGCTAAAGTACAAAAAAGCAAAAAGAGTAGAATGCTCTTTAAAGAAGGAAATATTACTGTCAAGATATGGTTGTATAATGAATACGTACATATTCTTCATGTTATAAACATAATTGACATCACGAAAGATATTTTATTACTGGAAAGGTAGAGCATGATGGAAGAAATCTACATTCTTCCTATTGTTAAAGAAAAATAAAAGTGAAGGCCACAGTTTAGACATAATTCAAGGCCAACAGCCCAATAACCACACCACCAAAACTGAAGTCATCCTAATTTCCCCCAAATGGTAGCTCTAATCGTAAATGAAACACAAAACATAAGCTTTATGTCCTTGTCAGCATGATTCAGTGAAATTAAACCAATCAACTATAGAAAAATCAGCTTAAACGGCTCTGCTTGCCTTAAAAAGAATGTTAATGCATAACAGCCAATCACAAAAAAGGTCAAGATACTTCCTCCTTTATGCTCCATAAACTGAGCTGGAACTGCTGGAAGGCCATCTTCCTACCACTTGGATTGAAGTCTCCCTCATCATGATCTGTACTTTCTCTTTTTGTATAACAATAAACTTTAAAAATTCTTCTAATTTGATTTGATTTGATTTTTGACACTATCACAGCAGGAAGTTAATCAATTTCAAAATTTACAAGTCAAGAAATGGCGATAAAAGCATATTATTTAGAGATGTGGAGGTAACTATCAAAGAACAACTGGGGCTAAAGGATAGCGAGAGAGTTAACTTTTATTATAACCCTTTAACATTATTGGATTTTTTTTTTTAAGACAGAGTTTCGCTCCTGTTGCCTAGGCTGGAGTGCAATGTCGCCATCTCGGCTCACGGCAACCTCTGCCTCCCAGGTTCAAGCGATTCTCCTGCCTCAGCCTCTTGAGTAGCTGGGATTACAGGCATGTGCCACCACGCCCGGCTAATTTTGTGTTTTTAGTAGAGACGGGGTTTCTCCGTGTTGGTCAGGCTGGTCTTGAACTCCCGACCTCAGGTGATCTGCCTGCCTTGGCCTCCCAAAGTGCTGGGATTACAGGTGGCAGCCACTGCGCCCGGCATTATTATTGCATTTTCAAAACCAAGACATTGTTACTTCTAAAACAAAAATAAAAGCTAAGAAAAATTTTTAAAAAGCTCATGTTCTTCACAGGCACTACAGCAAGATGCCTGAGAAATAAAGCAAGTCCTACGTGAAAGACTCATTTGTGTTTCCTCCCATTCTTCCCAGATTTCACTCCTGTGTTCAACTATGCCAGAAACAGAAAACTAATGTTCTGGGACACAAAACTCAAAACTCCTGCTGCTATGATTGTTTTGTTGTTCTTTTCTTTTGTAGTTACGATAAAATGTGAGAACATATAATCACAGCCCTCAAAAAAAACACTACATGAAGGTAAACAAAATATTTCAGTATGAGTAGATGGACATTACATCTAAATTCATTTGTTGCAAACTTTCTTTTTCCATCAAGGTGTTAAAAGTCCAATAAGATGATCAAGAGAAGAGCTGTAACCACAGAAGATAAAGGACAGGTAGGAAAGGAGGGTGGAGAATGAAAATACAGCCAGTCCGGAAGGGAAGAGCCCAAAATCCTGTGCTTTAAGAAGAGAGTAGGGTGGAAGTGGAGAGTCACATGCAGCTCTGGGACCCTAAGAGAATGGGCACGATCATAAAGTTGGCACAATTCTTGCCCCCCCAAAAGAAGAGAGAGATGGTTACGTGAGGAGTATTCTATTTCTTCCTTTTTTTCTTCGTCTTTATACTTGAAATTTGCTAGGAGGGAGTTCAGTTTCTTAAAACAGGGTCTAACTCCCTCACATATAGGAGGCTCATAGAATAGCCATTCAAGTTCCTAGGCTTCAGAGTCAGTAGAACTGAGTTTAGACCATTCCTTCGCTTACTGTCTCTCTGAAAGTTTTAAGTGACCTTGGGAGATACTCTCTGTGACTATCATGGGCAAATATTTTTCTCAAAACCTCATTTTTTTTCTTCTATAAAATGATGAGATAATAATAATATCTACTTCTTACAACTGCCCCACTATCTTGTCAATCAGATCCAGATACACTAATTGAATTCTTGTATCAAAAATATTATCAGAGAGCTTAATTTCTGTGGAGCTGAACCTAGATTGGGTTATAAAATTAGTTTGTTTTGAAAACTGTGTTAATACTTTCAGGTCTGTAAAATGTTCGCTTGTATCTAGCAAAGAACAGCACAATGGTCATCATGTCAAAATTATTTTTATAGCTGGAAGCAGAGGCTCACACTTATAATCCTAGCACTTTAGGAGGCTGAGGAGGGAGGACTGTTTAAGCCCACGAGTTCAAAACCTACCTGGGCAACACAGGGAGGCCTCATCTCTACAAAAATTTTAAAAAAAAAAAGCCAGGCATGGTGGCATGTGCCTGTGGTCTCAGCTACTCAGGAGGCTGAGGTGGGAGGATTGCCGGGAGGTCAAGGCTGCAGTGAGTTGTAATTGCACCACTGCACTCCACTTGGGCAGCAGAGCAAGACCCTATCTCAAAACAAACAAACAAAAAACCTTCTTTTTAGAAGGTCTATGAAATTTAAAATCCATACTAACAGTCAGTATTAGCCTGAACTTATATACAACCCCTATCAGAAAAGAAAGAAGAGAAACATGGAGAGAGAAAGATTGAGAGAGACGGAAAGACCCAAAGCTAGTCTATTAAAGCAGTGACTACTATCAAAACAGTTCTATTGCTGATCACCAGGGAAGGTTGAGCAGCTGGCCCTGCTTAGCCTCTGTAGTGAATTAAATCCATCTGGTAGAGCTCTAACTAGCTTCATGAGATTTTAGACTCTTTCTATCCCACTACCACCCCTGTAATTCATACTGATGAAACTCCCAATCGAAAAATTATGAATTCATACCAGCTGACATTCAGAATTCAAATACTATAAAAAGTTATTTATTCTGGCTTCAAGACAAAAGACTAAATAAGGCTTAGAATGTTATAATTACATTTCAAATGTGATTTTTAGATATACAGAAAAGTAGTCATTCTTAGAGTGGTTAATGCACCAAACCAGGCTATACTCCATGACATTTTATGTAAATTGTGACAAGAAAACAAGAGAGATGGATGATACTCTAAAACACTGCTGAAACTGTATCAGTAAAAAACATATCAAAGAAGTTATATTTTCTGCCAAACATATGAAGACAGTAGCACCCCACTAATTAGACCATATAAACTTGAAGAATTCTTCCAGATATAAAAGGCTCTTATCTGTACATAATGGCATTTTTAACTGACAGACCCAGTGGGTTTCTATGGTCACTAATCCAGAGTAGAGCTAGAATAAGCCTCAGCAAATGAATCTTCTGCAACACCCTTATGTTCTATCAGATCTGAAACTTTTAGAATTATATGTTATATAGGGATGATGGTATTATCTTTGCCCAGACCAGTTGCCTAAAAATCTTATAAATGGGGTTTAAATTTTTAATGTTAAAAGCCCAGGGATAAATGGAATCCTTAAGCATCCTAGAAGATCTGGTCTGCAAAATAAAATGTTGAGCTTTTGTATAGACTAGGGTCATGGAGGGTAAAATACTTGAAAAGGAAAAGAACATAATATACATCAAGATCTAAAAAATCAGTGCAATTATTCTCTTTATAGGTAGAGAAACATAAAAAATTATAGCCAGGTCTTCAAGGGAGTCATATATACAATGAGTTCACTCAGCACAAACGGTCAAGAAAAGAATAATTTTCATGCTCTCTGTATTTAGAAAATGGGTTAGCTATATTCCAGTATTAAAAATCAAGCAGGCTGGGCACAGTGGCTCATGCCTGTAATCCCAGCAGTTTAGGAGGCCAAGGCAGGCAGATCACGAGGTCAGGAGATTGAGACCATCCTAGCCAACATGGTGAAATCCCGTCTCTACTAAAAATACAAAAATTAGCTGGGCATGGTGGCATGTGCCTGTAATCCCAGCTACTTGGGAGGCTGAGGTGGGAAAATTGCTTGAACCTGGGAGGCTGAGGTTGCAGTGAACTGAGATCGTGCCCTTGCACTCCAGCCTGGTGACATAGCAAGACTCCGTCCAAACAAAAAAAAAACCAAAAAATACACCTAAACAAGCCAAAGAAGCACACATTAGCAGCCAAAGACAAGCTTGTCAAATTCAAGAAGAAATTTGGTATTTAAATATGGGGATAAGTATGACTAAGGTATGAGCTAAAATCATGGTTGGTAGTCTAGGTCTGTTGCTAGCAATAAGTTTAGTTTCACGTTATTTGTGGGAATGCTGGGCATTAAAAATGCCCCTCTAATTGCTCAATGGCTTTTCAAACTACATGAAGACCAATTCAACTTTCCTTGAGATCATGATGAGTCCCATGCAGTGTATAGCTCACGGTCCCTCTCTTTGGAGCCCTTAAAAGTCACTTCCAAAAATCATTTCTCTTTTGAATATTTACAAATCTATATGTTAAAGAAATCAACTTCCAAATGTTTTTCTTCATGCATAAATTTATTAGAGACTAAAAATTTCTTTCAAAATTTGATTTAAGGCCGGGCGCGGTGGCTCACGCTTGTAATCCCAGCACTTTGGGAGGCCGAGGCGGGCGGATCACGAGGTCGGGAGATCGAGACCATGGTGAAACCCCGTCTCTACTAAAAATACAAAAAATTAGCCGGGCGTGGTGGCGGGCACCTGTAGTCCCAGCTACTCGGAGAGGCTGAGGCAGGAGAATGGCGTGAACCCGGGAGGCGGAGCTTGCAGTGAGCCGAGATTGCGCCACTGCACTCCAGCCTGGGCGATAGAGCGAGACTCCGTCTCAAAAAAAAAAAAAAAAAAATTTGATTTAAACTCCCAATCTTCTTTAAAATCCTGGTTAGATAACCAAATTCCTTAAAATTTGGTGGCAGGTATAGTAATAATCAACTTTGTTCTCTTTGTTCCCAAATCAGCCCTCATTTATCAGTAAAGAGGTTGTTCTCTGTGGGCCTTTGTCAGCTGTACTCTCACCCCAGCAGAAATGGGTCTTTCCCTCTAGCTCCATCATCAACTGCTCACCCTTATTTTCTGGCACACTCACATCCCTCTACATGCAGTATCCATCACTCGGCTGCTTGAAGCTCAGACTGATACTCTGTCCTTCCCCAGCTCTGCCCTGCCAAGCAGGGACACTGCATCACCCCCAACTCTCTCTTCCACTGGCTTCCAGGTAGGCTCAGCCAGTGGAAGACACTGGAGAATGATTGGAGTGTGGGAGAGGGGAGAGGCCAGGGCATTGCTCCCTCTGCCTCAGGGAAGGGTGGCAAGCCCTCCACAGCAGTGCATCTTCTCTGTGTTCACACAGTTAGTTGAATGGCTTCTCCCTCCCTACATGGCTAAGCACCTTTCAGACAGCCCTCACCATGGGTGCAGCTCCATTAAACTACTGCAATTGTAGGTTCTGTCACATCACCTCCTTCCTGCGTCTCTCCCTTTGTAGCAGTGGTAGTGCTTCCTATTGTTGCTAAACTGTAGGTTGCCTTACCGTTTCATGTTTGGCTTTCCAGCTCTTCTAACACCCATGTAAATAACTTTCTTCACTGAATCCCCTCTGTTAGAAATACTTAGAATGGTTTCTGGTTTCCTGACTGTATCCTGTCTGACATGTGAAGCTGTGTTTCCCTTCTTGGCTGTGAGCTCCTAGAAGCCAGTGGTTTACTAATGTCTTTGATCTGCCATTCTGTCTCCAGTGTGATCGCTCTATAATCTATTTGCACAGAGATACTGGTATTATCTTTCTAAAGTAAAGATATTATCAATTAATAATTTTTTAAGAAATCTTCACTGGTTCCCTACTGACCATGACATTTTTCAAAATATTTTTTCTGTTTCTCAACCTGTTCTGTAACGAGTTATAAACTGACAAAATATATTTTTAAAAAGAGAAAAAATATGACTGTAAATTAATCATCACTATAGAAAAAGTAAATACATGGATTACACTAGACAGAAAGTTGGGATGCAGACATACAGTTACGAAATTTGGCTCCACTTTGGCAGTCATAAAAGGGAGACAATCAATTACATGACTGTCTTTCAGAGGGCCAGCAAAGTGTTCTTGGCACTTCCCTGATGGAAATTGCTCACCTTATCAGAAGTAAGGGGAAGTCAACCAAATAGGACTTAAAAAGTTCATGTAAAGAACGGGTTCAAAGTTATTTGAAAATCACAGTTCATGAGGGTGGATGAATTGCTTACTATTCAAACAATCTTTCATAGTTTCTACTGGTCTCTAAAATTTTAACTGACGTGAACAGAGAAAAGTTGACTTGGCATAGTTACTAATGTTAAGATCAAATGCATGTTGTTTGAAGACAGAATAAATAGATAAGTCTGAATGACATTACTTGATTTAAAATGGGGCATTTAACTATGACTCCCTCTTGAATATGTGGTCTTTCTATATCATCACTGAAATGGCCAAAGGAATGCCTTCAGGCAAGACCAAGATATTCCCCCCAAATTAACAAATACAGTATACAAAAAGAGTCCTGGCCAGGTGCAGTGGCTCAACGTCTATAATCCCAGGGCTTTGGGAGGCTGAGGCAGGAGGATCACTTGAGGCCAAGAGCTGGAGACCAGACTGAGCAACATAGCAAGACCTCGTCTCTACAGAAATCAAAAAGTTAGCCAGGCATGACGGCATGTGCCTGCAATCCTAGCTACTTGGCAGGCTTAGGCTGGAGGATCACTTGAGCCCAGGAGTACAAGGCTGCAGTAATCAATGATCACACTACTCGACTCCAGCCTGGGTGACAGAGCAAGACCCAGTCTCTAAAAAGAAATAATAAGTAAATAATTTAAAAAGAGTCTTAGGTCTGTTCCAGCCATGAAGAAATAATTGATCAAATTCTCAAAACTCTGTTCTACAGTGAGTAGCCCACAAGATTATCCAAGTAGGATTAATAAATTTTCTGCTAACACCATAGAAAATAAGTCTCACATTTTCTTCAATAAATATCTACTTAGGTGAGAAAATTTCCTGTTGAAATTCTAGGAAGAATTAACAAGAAAATATACTTCTTAACAAGCAAACCAAATGATTTGCTATATTTAGTGTTTTCTTTATTTTTAATATAAATTGATTAAATTGTAGAGACTTCTGCCAAATATAATGTGCCCAGCTTTAGAATAATGGATTTTAAGCTATTCCTCCTAAAAATTGTGTTATAGTAAAAATCCGTTGTGTTGAATCTAATTCTGGCTTGAAAAGTAAAAAATAAAAGCATAAGGGAATTTTTTAACTGCGCAAAGTTAATGAGTGTGTTTGGAAAAGAACACTTTCATATCCAACTGGTAGACATGACATTAACAAAACCTCTCTGCTGAGTTATTTATCAATGGATATCAGAAGTCTTAATATATGTATGTACCTTTTGATTGAATAAGATCAATTCTAGGAATTTGTTCTAGCGAAATACTTATGGAATTGTACAACATTTCTACACAGATGTTCATCACAGCATTGCTTCCAGAACTAACATTTTGGAAATGAGCCAAAATAAAGTTATTAAATAAATGATCATATATTCCCACAATAGAATGTAATGTCGCTTTTAAAGTTTCGTAGTGAAATAATTGAATCCTATTGAAACTAGCTCTCAGTACATTACAGAAAGACATTTTTGATAAAGAGACTTCCAGTAAAAAATGGCAATGGCAGATTGAACACTACATTTGAATCCACTCTTTGTCGAAAGTTTAATACAATAGTAAAGGGGTTTTTTAAAGGCATGAACCCACAAAGTCAAAGGCAAGATGAAAGGAAATAGGAACAACATTAGTTTAAATGTTGGAAAGCAGATGGACATGTAGCCATTGACTTGGAAGATCCAAGAAAAGCTGAGCTCTAAGTCAGCAATGGGAAGAACCAATAAGCAACTTGCTTTCCATTCTATTCCAGAACTTGTAACAGCCTCAGAAATTAATGGCATCAGGTGCTTAAGAAAATGGTTGTAAAGGAGACATTAAACATAAAGCTTGAAAGTTGAGTTAAGAAGCAGTTAGGGAAAAATGTTTAATAACAAAGCAGAAAAAGAAAGCAATCACAGGCAAAGCACCAAGCTTTATAAAGATGCAAATTTTTTTCTAAATTTTTTTATTCCTTTTATTTTTCTTCTAAAAAAAGCTAAAAATATGCATTTTAAAAAAAGTATTAGAAGTCATTAGATATCTAGAGACTATTTCAGATCCATGCAGCCAGCAACTACTCTTCTCCTACCCAACAGAGGACTGGGGACTTATTCTCTGGAGAGTAAACATCTCTGGCACAGCTGAGGGTAAGGGAACTATATTGAAAAGATTAAGTGAAAGTTTATATAGTGAACACAGAAATTAAGCCTAAAACTTATAAGAAAGTACAAGGAAGCCCAAATACCCAAAACAATCTTTAAGAACAAAGTTGTGGGACTCACACTTTCTGATTTCAAAACTTATCAAAAAGCTACAGTAATCAATACACACACATGCACACATATATATTTGTGTATATATAATTGAGAATCAATGTATCTATTGTCAACCAATTTTCAACAAGGGTACCAAGATCATCTCCCGGAGAAAGAATAGTCTTTGGGAAAATGGTGCTGGGCTAAATGAAACTCTACATTCAAAAGAATGAATTTGAACTCTTACCTTATACCACAAGCAAAAATTAATTCAAACTGGATTAAAGATCTAGATGTAAGTGCCAAAGCTATGAAACTTTTAGAAAAGTTAACACAGGCGTAAATTTTCTTAACTTGAATAAGACAACATTTTCTTAAATATGACACCAAAAACATAAGCAACCAAAGGAAAAAATAAATAAATTGAACTGCCTCAAAATAAAAACTTTTGTATTTCAAGGGGCACAATCAAGAAAGTGAAAATTCAGTCCACTGAAAATATTTGAAAATCATATATCTGTTAAGGGACTTGTATCTAGAATACATAAAGAACTCTTACAACTCAGTAATAAAAAGATAAATAACCCAGTTCAAAAATGGGCAAAGGATCTGAATAGAGATTTCTTCAAAGATGACATAGGAATGGCCAAGAGGAATGTGAAAAATGGTGTTCAACATCAATAGTCATTAGGGAAAGGCAAATCAAAGCCATAATGAGATGCAACTTCCCATCAACTGGGATGCTTAAGTAAATTTTAAGAAAGCATGATGGTGCTTTTTTAAACAAGTGTCTGTGAGGATGTGGAGAAATTAGAACCCTTATACATTGCTGGTGGGAATGTAAAATGTTACAACCGTGGAAAACAGTAGTTTCTTGTGGCGCTACATATGCAATTACTACATGACTTAGTAATTGCACTCTTGGGCCTTTCTCCCAGAGAAATGACAATTATGTTCATACAAAAACCTATACCTGGGCCTTCAAAGCAGCTTCATTCATGAAAGCCCAAAACTGAAAGCGTCCCAGATGTTCCTCAATAAGGAAATGGTTAAGCAAACTGTGGTACATATATACCATGATATCTTACTAAGTAATCAAAAGGAAGCAACTACTGATACATGCAGCAACAACTTGGATGGATCTCTAAGTAATTATGCTGAGTGAAACAAACTTACCCCAAAAGTTACATATTATATGACTCCATATTTATATAATGGTTTTGAAATCACAAAATTTTAGAAATGGAGAACAGGCTGGTGGTTGCTGAGGGTGAGGAAGAACAGGTAGGAGGGGCAGGAGGAAGTGGGTGTGGTTATAAAAGTGTTTATATAATCATCATAATAGAAATATTAAATTGATATAATCAAAATTAAAATATACCTAACTCCAAAGGACGGAGGAATGGAAACTGTGGATATTTAGTGGGGGTGGGACAGAGTGAAAGAAAACTAAATCCCCAGATTTGAGGAGGATTAGTTATTTCTGTGATATTAACCTCCATTTTCAGTAAATGTTGAGCAACCATCTCTACCTTGTCAGGCAACATGGTAGGCTCTGGGGACATTAAGAAAAATTAGATTGGCCTCTGCCCGTAGAAGCACATAACTACTCTTCAAATGAAGAATATTTAAATACCTTCAATAAAATGTTGAATCAACCTTTGCTCATGATTACAAATGGTTCCTTCTTGTAGGAAGTGCAGCTACAAATGTTCCAAGGGATAAAGAAGAAGATATAGCTGGGGAACAGATAGCTGTTGTTTTTTGATGTCCCTGTAGACTTCACAACGAGGAGGTTTCCAAATTATTTCAGGCAGGGTATATTTCTGGTTTTAAAAAGAGAAAGTCTTTCTCCTAGAGACAGAGAAACAACACTGTCATAAAACACTGAGAACACATTACTTCTTCTTCACCGTAGAAGCACTGAAACAAAGTTTTTCTGACTATATAGGTTAAACTAAAATGACCTATTCTTCTATTCCAAATGGGAAATAATAAATGACCGATAACCGAGGTCCCAGCCAACAACCTCCTTTCAAATCAAAAGTTGATATATAAAGGATCTTAGTCTCCTCAGCATATTAGTTACTATATTACCAACATTATAATTAACATTGTTATATTAATAATAATTAACAATGATAAGGACACGTACCATAAAATGTTTTTAAATCCTATTCTTTTCTAGATTAATTTCCTTTTTTCTCTTAGGGTCTAAATCAACTCCTCATGAGTCACACCCTGCCCCACTGTCAGATCAGCAATTTTAACTTAAACAGAAAATTATATCAATTGCTTTGGATCAGATCACGCGTTACATTCTCTCGTTTATATACTCTCCTTTGACTTCTCTGACAGTGATGCTCTCAATGAATCCTTTTCATATATAATAATAGGGCTTCCTCAGCTGAGGGCATAATGCCTCCTGGATCTGCCTGACAGATGAAAGTTTGGCATGTTCTTAAGAGGAAATAGACATGTTAATTAGCACAGTTACTCACAAGTGCTTTGGAAACTATGCCCTAAAGTTGATGACTATACTAAACGTTGATGGGAGATTCTTAGTCTTAGAGTAGGGAGACTCTTTGAGTCATGGCACTTCTTATTAGAAATGGGGAAGTCATGTAAAAGCCCTAAATCCTTCAACCCAAGAATCTCAAATCACAGATCTTTAAGCTTTTATTTCCCACTCTGGGCCTGAGAGCTGTTAAACCAGTAGGGTATTGTAAAGGCAATTTAGTGGAGAAAGGATCGCTTTTTCAAGAAATGCTGCTGGAACTAATGGAAATTCATATACAAAAAAAAAGTACGTCAGTCCATACCTCATGCCATATAAAAATTAACTAAAAAATAGACCATAGACCAAAATGGAATACCTAAAACTATAAACTTCCAGAAGAAAACAAAGAAAACATATTGCTACTTTAGGCAGAGCTTTCTTAGATACAATATGAAAAGCATGATCCATAAAGAAATAAATAGATAAATTGGGCTTAAAAATAAAAATTTCTGTGTCTTAAAAATCATTGTTGAGAAAATAAAAATGCAAGCCACTGACTGGAAAAAATATTTTCAAAACATCTCCATCAAAGAACTTGTATATAGAATATACAAAGAATTCTGGCAACTCAATAATAACATGGGGAAAATCCTAGTTTAAATATATGCAAAGGATTTCAACAGGTATTTCAACAAAGAAAGTATGTGGATGGCGGAGAAACACGTGAAAAAAATGCTCAACATCATTATTCATTAGAGAAATGTAAGTTAGAACCACAATAAGATACAATTGTACGTACACTAGAGTGGCTAAAAGTAAAAAGATTGACCATAAGAAGTTTTAGCAAGAATGCAGAGAAATGGGCTGTCTCATACACTGCTGGTGGGAGTGTGTCATGGAATAGCCACTTTAGAAAACAGTCTGAAAGTTTCCTAAAACTTAACCATACACCTACCATAGCTATTCCCCTCCTAGGTATTTACCTAAGAGAAAAGAAAGCGTAAGTCTCTACAAAGACTTATACATGAATGTTCATGGCAGATTTACTTGTAAGAGCCAAAAACTGTTAACAACTCAAATCTCTATCAACAAGTACATGAATAAACAAACTATGGTATATATATATATATACACACACACACGTATATACATATATATATACACACACACACGTATATACATATATATATACACATATATATATACACACGTATATACATATATATATACACATATATATATACACACACACGCACAATGGAATACAACTCAACAGTTGGTTTTTATTCTGATTTTTAATTGACATGATAATTGTACATATTTATGGGGTACAGTGTGATATTTTGATACATGTATACAATGTGTAATAATCAAATCAGGGTAATTAGTATATTCATCACTGCAAACTTTTACCATATTTTGTGTTGGGAACATTCAAAATCTTTGTGTTGGGAACATTCAAAATCTTCTATATATATATTATGTATATATAAATATATAATATATACCACATTTTCTTTATCCATTGATGAACACTTAGTTTTATTCCATATCCTAACTATTGTGAATAGTGCTGCAATAAACATGGGAATGCAGATACCTCTTTGACATACTGATTTTATCTCCTTTGGATATAAACTTAGTAGGGGGCTTGAGGGATCATGTAATAATTCTACTTTTGTGTTTTGAGGAAACTCCATACTGTTTTCCATAATGGCTATACCAATTTAAATTTCCACTAACAGTGTAAAAGAGTTCCCCTTTTTCTGCATGCTGAGCAGGATTTGTTATTTTTTGTCTTTTTGATAATAGGCAGTCTACCTGGATGCTATGATACCTCACTGTGGTTTTGATATGCATTTATTTCCCTGATGATTGGTGATGGCAAGCACTTTTTCATGAACCTGTTGGCCATTCCTATGTCTTCTTTTGCAAAATGTATATTCATCTCATTTGCCCGTTTTTTAAAAACTGGATTATTTGATTTTTTGTTGTTGTTGTTTTGTTGTTGTTTAAGTTCCCTGTATACTCGGGATATTAATCCCTTGTTGGATGAATAGTTTGCAAATATTTTCTCTTATTCTACTGGCTGTCTTTTCATTCTGTTGATTGTTCCCTTTCCTGTGCAGAAGTTTTTAGTTTGATGTAATCCCGTTTTTGTTTAGTTTTGCTTTTGGTGCCTGTGCTTTTATCCATAAAATCTTTTATCCAGAACAATATCCTGAAGACTTTCTCCCATGTGTTCTTCTGGTAGTTTTATAATTTCAAGTCTTCCATTTTAGTCTAATTCACTCTGAGTTGATTTTTGTATATGGTGAGAGAAAGGGACTAGTTTCATTCTTTTGTGTATGTATATCCAGTTTCCCAGCACCATTTATTGAAGATACTGTCTTTTCCCCACTGAGTACTCTCAGGTGTCTTTGTTAAATATCAGTTCCCTATAAATAGGTAAATTTATTTCTGGGTTCTGTACTCTGAACCTTTGGTCTATGTGTCTGTTTTTATGCCAGTACCATGTTGTTTTGGTTCTATAGCTTTGTAGTATATTTTGAAGTCAGATAGTGTGATGTCTATAGCTTTGTCCTTTTTGCTCTGGATTACCTTGGCTATTCAGGGTCTTTTGTTATTGCATATGAATTTTAGGATTTTTTACCCTTTTTTGTAAAGAATGTCATTTGTATTTTGATAGGAATTGCACTGAATCTATAGATCACTTTTGGTAGTACAGTCATTTTCACAATATTAAATTCTCCAATTCATGAACATTAGGTGTATTTCCATTTGTTTGTGACCTCTTCAATTTCTTTCATCACTGTTTTATCGTTTTTCTCATAGAAATCTTTTACCTCCTTGGTAAATCTATTCCTGGGATTTTTATTGTAGCAATTGTAAATGGGATTGCTTTCTTGATTTCTTTTTCAGTGAGTTCATTGTTGGTGCCTAGAAATGCTACTGATTTTTGTATGTTGATTTTGCATCCCACAACTTTACTGAATTTATCAATTCTAAGACTTTTTTGATAGAGCTTTTAGGGTTTTCTCTATATCTGATTATGTTATCTAAAAAGTGGGACAATTTGACTTCCTCCTTTCCAAATTAGATGTCCTTTCTTTCTTTCTTTTGCCTAATTGCTCTGGCTAGGACTTCCAGTACTATGTTGAGTAAGAGCGGTGAGAATGATTGCCTTGTCTTGTTTCAGTTCTTAAAGGTAAAACTCACCTTTTTGCCATTCAGTATGATACTTACTTTATTGTGTTGAGGTATGTTCTTTCTGTACTTACTTTGTTGAGAGCTTTTATCATGAGGGGAAGTTAAATTTTATTAAATATTTTTCCTGCATCTATTGAGATGATCACATAGATTTTGTCCTTCATTCTGTTGATATGATTTATCCCATTTTTTGATTTGCTTTTGTTGAACTATCTTTGTATCCCTGGGCCAAATCCTACTTGAGCATGGTGAATGACTTTTTTTATTTTTATTATTTATTTATTTATTTGAGATGGAGTTTCACTCTGTTGCCCAGGGTGGAATTCAGTGGTGCTATCTCAGCTCACTGCAACCTCTGCTTCCAGGGTTCAAGTGATTCTCCTGCCTCAGCCTCCCCAGTAGCTGGGAATACAGGTATGTGCCACCACACCTGGCTAATTTTTGTATTTTTGATAGAGATGGGGTTTCACCATGTTGGCCAAGCTGGTCTCGAGCTCATGACCTCACGTGATCTGCCTGCCTTGGCCTCCTAAAGTGCTGAGATTACAGGCGTGAGCCACTGGGCCTGGCCATGAAGGACATTTTTAATGTACTACTGGATTTGATTTGCTAGTATTCTGTTGAGAATTTTTGTGTTCATCAGGGATATTGACCTGTTGTTTTCTTTTGTATGTGTGTTCTCTTCTCTAGTTTTGATAGCAGGGTATTGCTAGCCTCATATGAGTTTGGAAGAATTCTCTCCTTTTTAATTTTCTGGTAAAGTTTGCAAAGCACTGATACTAGTTTCTTAAATGTTTGGTAGAATTCAGCAATGAAGCCATCAACTGTAAGGAGGCTTTTCATTACTGATTGAATCTCATTACCAGTAACTGGTCTGTTCTATTTTTCTTCTTCTTTTTATAGAAAATTTTGGGAAACGTGAACTAATATACAATGACAGAAATCAGATCAGTAGTTACCTGGAGATGGGTGACGGGGTGGTACAGGAGGTAATCAGTGGTTACATGGAGATGGGTGTTGGGGTTGTATAGGAGGGTCCAGTGGGGCGGATTATGAAGGGGAACAAGGAAACTTTGGGGAGTAATGGATATGTTCACTACCCTTATCAAGGTGATTGTTTCACTGATTTACACGTGTCAAAGTTCATCAAGTTGTAGACTCTACATATGTACAGTTTATTATATGTCAATTATACCTCAATAAAGCTATTTAAATAAATTAACTTCACTATTTACTAATTGTGACTGAGAGCACTTGGGCTCTCTGGAATTTACTTTCTTTATTTGTGAATGACAATAATAATTGAGGCCCATGTATCCTCAAGGTTACTAGAGGGATCAACTGAGATGATTTTAAAATGATTTGCAAATTGCAAAGAGCCATCCATACAAAATATACTATTTCTGTTGACATGGTTATTATTAATTTCAAAAACCCTAGATGATCAACTAGCAAATCAGTGATTTCTGGTGGAAAAGAGGCATGTGGAAAAATGTAAAAGGCCTGAGAAGCAGAGAATTCAGTTTGGCACACTTGAATTCTGAAGAGAGCCAGTCACCCCACCAATCTTTGACTCATATTAATGATTTTTCTGTCCTCAACTGCCAACATTAGTCCTTGCCACCTTAGCTCATTTCAATTCAAACATAAACTGCCCCCTTTCTCTTCCGATCTTCGTTTTTTTTTTTTTTGAGACGGAGTCTTGCTCTGTCGCCCAGGCTGGAGTGCAGTGGCGCAATCTCGGCTCACTGCAAGCTCTGTCTCCTGGGTTCACGCCATTCTCCTAACTGCACTTTTATTTACTCCATTTCTCTTGTCTTTCTCCCAGGAGAAGTATATAGAAGGAGTAATCAAGATACTTATGACAAATAAGCAGTGAAACCCAAGTGGCCTCCATGGTCCTCCCTACTACCCTGAGCCAAGTCA
Organism: Hylobates moloch; assembly: GCF_009828535.3. NCBI lineage: Eukaryota > Metazoa > Chordata > Mammalia > Primates > Hylobatidae > Hylobates > Hylobates moloch. The sequence continues at coordinate 191,474,182 of NW_026652276.1, forward strand.
GTTTAGCTGAAGACCCCTGCTCTTTCAACAGTTCTCTGCCTGATACAAATTCAGAGCACTCATCAAGACTTTTGTAAATTCTCTCACAAAATCCATGCTTATGGGCTCCCCTGGCTTCTGGACCCTGGCAAGTGGACGTAGTGTTTCTATTTATAACAACATCTCTTGAGACATGAAAGTCCCATCACTGGTTTCCACTAAAGACATAGATCTATAGGTCATGAGTTTAGTAGCTTTTATTGGAGAATTGAAGGTCAATCATAGCAATTACTTTACAGACCATAAAGCCTTTGTCGTCTATCTGTACCTCATAGTTTCTCCTTGCTGTATGGTTCTGGCAGCTCCAAAAACTTCTGTTCTAGGTAGAATAATTCTCCCTCAGAAGCCTCGAGACTCACACATGCCGAGGTCTGTGGACCTTTCTCCTACCACAGGCATAGATTGCGGAATTTTTCTAGTAAAGACAATTCCCTCCTAAGAGAATTCTGGTACCAGCTATTAAGAAAATAACTATTTTTAAATTTCAATTGTTACTGTAGGATGTTAAGGCAATTCAGAGTTAGAAATTATATAATAATGTTCCCTAGAAACATATTCAAAACAGCCTTAAGCCAAATAGAAGGATTTGAAGTTCTTTGCCCTTTTACTTACAAAGCATAGCCCCTTTCCTTTTTCCAGGTATATTTCCCTTCCCTTCTAATCTATGTGCATTTCTTAATTCTCATTATTTTCCTCAGAAATGTTTAACTGAGTCTTTCATGTCTCAGGTAAGGAAGGGTAACAATTATTTAAGGTGTGGCAGGTCCCATCTACATTTTTAAAGGGTAATTGTGTAGAATTGGCTGCAGAGTGTTTGGCATTTTTTGGGCAAGATACCACTGTTTCATGGGATCTGAGATTATGGCTATAGTTATATGAGCAATTTACCTCTTTATAGATGTAAAAAACACAATGAATTGCAAGCAGCATTTTATTAGAATCATGTATAAGCCAGATTCACTCAATTATAATGTAAAAATATATGGTCAGAAAAAGGGTCATTGATGTGCATATCTTTTGTATTTAGATAATTGAAGTCATATGTCTCATGACTTAAAATCAAATTAAAATATAATACCTAAAGAAAAAGGGCACATTTTCCCCTAGGTACTAGCAGCCGAAGATAGGTTAGATGAATTTAAGGTGAATGAAGTTGGTATTTATTTATAGAGATGAATATGATTTCATATTTAAAGTTATATAATAGTTTTAGAGTTAGTATTATGGTCCATAGTCTGAGGCCTGGCATTAGCAGTGAGTTTGGTCTTATGTTACTTGTTGTTTGAAGTGTGCCTGTAATTTCTCAATGCCAGTGAGCTATATGAAGGTTACATAATCTCTATTTTCCAAGTACAGAAACAGAAGTTTCAGGTTTGGTTGTAGAACTTCTCTTGAAAGTGAACTCACACTCAACACCAGGCCACAGAACCAGAAATCAGGGTCACTTCCTAAAGCCATTTTCTTTTGAATATTTGCAAATCTTGATTCAATTCATTAATACTTTCCATATTATAACTTCCATACACTTCTTCATACATAAATTACAATTACAGACTTTACAATCTCCTTCAAAGTCTAAATATTTGAGTTTTAGATTCTGCAACACAAGCAAACTACTTAAAATTTACTAACAGCTATAGTTATAATCAATTTTGTTCTCTTTGTTCCCGAATCAGCCCTCATTCATCAGTAAAGAGGTTGTCTTCTGTGGGTCTTTATCAGCTGCACTCTCACTCCAGCAAAAATGGGTCTTTCCCTCTGGCTCCCTCATCAATTGCTCATTCTCATTTTCTGGCACACCCACATCCCTTTACATGCAGTATCCATCACTTGCCTGCTTGAGGCTCAGACTTATACTCTGTCCTTCCCCAGCTCTGCCCTGCCAAGCAGGGACACTGCATTGCCCCTACTCCCTTGTTCACCGGCTTCCAGGTAGGCTCAGCCAGTGGGAGACACTGGAGAATGACTGGAGTGTGGGAGAGGGGAGAAGCCAGGGCATTGCTTTCTCCCTTGCTCTCCCTCAAGGCAGGGTGGCAAGCTCACCACAGCAGCAGCATCTTCTCTGCGGTCACACGATTAGTCAGATGGCTTCTCCCTCCCTGCATGGCTAAGCATCTTCCAGACAGCCCTTACTGTGGGTGAAGTTCCAGCTAAATTGTCCCAGTTTCTAGGCTCTGGTATCCCCATTAGTAAATGAGTATCGGAGTACATAGCCCCGAGGTTTGAACAAATAGAAATCCCTCAAAAATGAATGCTTAAAGTTAATATCATCAGTTATGTCTTGTTAATAGCATATACCCTTGGTAGGGGGTGATGAGAATGGTACTTTACTCATGTGGTCTTTCTCTCCCAAACCTACAACCCCAGTCTAATCATGAGAAAAACATCATACATGCCCGGTTTGGAGGATATTCTAAAAAATACTTGAGTAGTACTTCTTCCAAATTAATGATCTAAATATTTTCGCAATAGTATTTCCTATTTTATTCCTTAAAAACAGTGAGAATGTAATGAAGACTTAGTTATAGTGAAAATTGAAAGATGTATTGAAAATACTATACTTAACATCTTAAAGTCTTGTTGATTTGGACCTCACTAATACATACAAATGTTCATACCCACGTAACATACATAATTATACCTATGTATGTTTTGGGGTAGGACTACTTTGTTTCTGCTTTCAAAAGCCAAATAAAATATCATGTGTAGTTTGATCTGAACACAACATAAATAATATAACATTTCAATAATATAATATTCAATAATATAATAAAAATAATATTAATAATATGTGTCTTTTATTCCACCCTATTATATATTTTCCCCAAACTTAATTCTCCTCCAAACTGCAACTAACAAACTATTCAAAAGACAAATTGCATGTATTACTTCCATATCTTTACTCCCCACTCATCTCAACCTTTAGCGCCTAAGATGGAAGCCACATTTTTTTATAATGTAATCTTAGAACTGGCATCCTGCCACTTTCGCCATATGACATTGGTCACACAGATCAACCTTGATACAACTGGGGGTGGGGGAGCTACAGGAAGCCAGGATCACTGGGGATCACCTGTGAGGCTGGCTACCTTGAAACAATAAGCTGTTAATATTGGACTCTTTCTTCCTCCTCACTTATACATAGCACCCTGAATCCATGTGCAGTAACTGATGAGAATGGATAGTTTTTCCACCACTGGAAAGAAAAGGGGATTTTTTCTTTTTGATGAGGCAGAGGGAGGGGAGAGATGAGGAAATTGGAAGAAAAAATGTGGTTCTTTGGTTGATCTAGAGTCCTGGACTGAATGTGGGTCACTAGGATGGAATTTCACACATAGGACACAATTTCACACAGTGGAAGAACGCAGTTTTGAGAAAATCTTTGTGTAGCTCAGCCTAGAAGCTGAAAGAATTTCTAGCCCCTTTGTGAAATTCCGTACAAAAGAAGAAATGCATTAAGGTCTAGAGGACAAACAATAGCAGAAGTTTGACATAAAACTGGCTCTCATCTGTGGAACTAGGGCCACTCCAGTCTCTGAGCCTCTGGGATCAGAACATTTGGCATTCTGTGTGATTCCTCCTTCAGAGACTCCCAGAAAACACTCCCATAGTGATCCCCATTTAAGAGGAAGAGATAAGTCTCTGTAACAAAGACATAAATATAAATGTGAATTGATTTTGTAGGCTCAGGTGGGTGAGGTCAAGCTACCAATCTCTATCTTGGGACTCTCGTTTACTTTGTAAAATTCCAGACCATATGTATACAGGTGACTTTTGAATACATATCTTTAGTCTAAGTCTGTCTTCTAATCCTCAGAGCAGCATATTAAAAAGCTGGACATTTGTGTCTACTTCCCAGTGGCCCCTCAAACACATGACAAGAATCAATATTTGCTTCTCTTCCTAACATTTTCATTTCTATTAATAATACTTTTACTCTCCTAGTCAATTTTTAAATTTTAACCTATTTCTACTCCCTTTCTACCCAAACTCCCTTGGATCCATAAGGGTGATTCTGGCTGTTAGGAACAGAAACTGTGTCCAAAATGGACTCAAACCATAGGAAATCGTTATCTTGCCTAACTGCAAGTCCAGAGGCAGTATGGAAGCTAAGAGAGAAGAAGGAAGGAGGAGTTTCTAATCAACAGACCAATGCCGTCAACTATGGCTTGGGTTATTTCAACCTCTGTGCTCTGCTGTTTCATCCTAAGTCTAGGTCTCTTTATGGTCACATGATGCTTAAAGTGACAATTAGGACAACACTCCTAGTTCCAGCCGGAGGAAGAAATCATGTTCCCATTGGATTATAAATACTTCCCTTCCATCTGACTGGGCCAATTTTGCTTGCAAGACTGCCTATGAATTCTAAAGAGTTTTCAGGTAAAGGCTATGCAGTGGTTTACTTAAACTAATGAGAATCCATCCCAGGAGAAGACAGGTAGAGTCATATTCTCCCCAAGCTGTGTAAGAGACACTTGGATGCCTAAATACAGTCATGCTTCTATGAGGAAGAAGATGTGAATGGATCCCAACTCAACCAGAATGATCAACAGGATGACAGATATCATAGTCAGATTGACCTCACATTATCTCCCTAAAGTGCAAATCTGATAATGTCACTATGATTCTTTGTTGTCTTATAAACAACAGTTAAAATGATTTTATACGAATATACATTTCCTTTATACTGTGGTCCTAACACAGACTTAAAGCTATGGCAGTAGCTCTCAAAAGTAGCTAGATATTATAATCACCTGGGAGATTTTAAAAAACTACCTATGCCTGGGATCCATACAGTTTCTGATTTAATTGATCTGGGGAAGGGCAAAGACACTATTTTTTGTTTGTTTTGTTGTGTTTTGAGTTTTTAAATTTTGGTTTTCGACTTAAACCTCTCAAGGTGATTCTAATGTTCAGCCAGGATTGAGGACTACTGCTCCAGGACAATGACTCATCCTCTCGCACACACAGCTGAAGGTAAATCTCTTCTGCTCTTATGCCTCTGCAGCATTTGCATCACTCTCTCTTACTGACTTCTGTTGTACTTACATGTGTGCCTCACTCAACAATGTTCCCAGATTGTATGCAAATTCTTTGGGGACAAGGTCCCTGCGACATTACCTACCACATGGTCTAGCACATAGTAGGTAATAAAAATCAATTCATGAAAACCTAAGTACAAAAACACAGAAATATTTAAAATAAAATTATACTTTTCAATAATAGAATAAAGATGTACATTTTGTACCATGCAATGTTTTGTCAGACTGTCAGAAATTCAAAATAATTTGCCACCACCTCTGGGACCTCACTAAAGAATAATAATGATGAGAGGGACTTTGCTGATATATACAAATTAATCCTTGCTTAACTGTTGTCACACTCAATAGAATCCGTAGATCCAAAAGGACTTCTAACTTCAAACCATAAGAACCAATTCTCATCAGTATATCCATCTAAACATAGTTTTTTTAATCCAAAGATTCTTAAAGAAACACAAAGTATTAAATATTCACTCTGTGTTCAGTTCTTTGCAAATCCCTTTCAAACATTATCTCATTTAATTCTCAGAACAATCCTGTGAGGGATGTAATATCATCACTTGGTTTACAAATGGGGAAATTGAAAAGACAAGAAATGTGCATAGGGTTACACAGTTGGTAAATGGCAGACTTGGGATTCAAAGCCAAGTCTGTCTGATTCCAAAACCCAAACCCTACTTTCTCCACCAGAAAATGCTCCTGAATGTTCAAACTTCTTCATATGAAACACAAGCTCTTCTGAACAACTTATCAGTCTTTTTTTTTTCAAAATGACCTACAATGACAAACCAAATTAATTATCTCTAATACAAATGACTTCTTAAAAAAAAGACTTCATATCCAATAATTTTTGAATTCAGGAAAAGAATTCTAGAAGCCAATCTCCGTAATAGAATCCCTTCTCTCTCCCAAAATGTAATTGTGACAGTGAACTGATAGACCCAATGAGAAGGACTGGGCCTTCAAGAATCTTCTGTCAAAAGAGTAATATAGAAAAGAGCTGACAGATAAGACCTACCTATCACTAAATATTGGTAATCCTCTTTAGGATTAGTTTGCACCCATAAAGTTCTCAAGACTTCAAACTGGGAAAAGCTTATTGAACTTTCATTTAATATATATTTTAAATAAAAATAAATCAGGTTCAGGTGATAGCTCCATGCCACCAAAGAATGAACTTTTTTTACATAAAAACCTTGTTATATGAGATTCATGAACTCCATTCTCTTTGAGAACCACAAGCATATTTAGATAATTGATCATGTGTGCTGCCCTTGGGTTCCTAGTGACTGTCAATTAAGTTTGTTCTTAGTGTCGCTGCATGGAAATGGCTACAAGCAAAGACAGATGACAATGCTGCTTTAGGGTGATAGGATTTGAAAAATATCATGACAAATGCTTCTGGCAACTCAACAGCAGAATATTCAGATGTAAATTCCACTTTACATCAACAGTGTCATAGTTATATTTGACAGCCCTGATTGCCTACTAGGGAGGTCCTTTTTAGAGATTAGTTTGAATAAAATGCTGGCTTTTAAATTAAAATATTAATCATTAGGAATGGCAGCAGTTACTTGATTAATTCATTGAAGTCTTGTGGAAGGTTTTGTTTTTTTAAGGAAAGTAAGTTTATTTGGAAGAAGCAGAATGACAGTGAAAGACATGTTGTCTTTTTTGGATTTAAGGATACCTGAAGGTGGTAGCCACTTCATTATTTTATTGAGTCGTTGCCTTATTAACGGGATGTATCTATCTATCATGTCTCTTCCTGTTTCAAGTGACTAACTCCCCAAGTGAATGAACTAAAGTAGACAATAGGAAATTTATTGGCTCATACAACCCATCTGCTGAAAAGGCAGCAGTGGACCTGACCTCTGGGGCTGAAACCAAGGACTCAAACCCCTTTATCTGAACGCTCGACCTCTTGCATTTTCTCGTCAGCTTCCTTTCCTCAGATCATATTCTCCATGTAGCAAAAGACATCACTCTGGGTTTATCTGGGTTCATCTGGGTTCATACCCCTAGGACGTATGACTAGAGAAGAAAAAAGGCTCTCTTTTCACATCTTGAATTTGAAAAGTCCCCATATAGGAATTGGATTGTCCCAGGTTGGATGACCTGCCCATCACTTAGATCAGTCACAAGAACAAAGACTAAAAAGTTATGTAGACCCTTCCCACCACCAGTAGCTAGGAAAAGAGTTTCTGTTGTCAGAACAGAGAGAGGTCTGGATAGACAAAACAAGAGCTATTCTGTAGAATAAAGATGATTGAGGCAGTGCCAAAAAAAAAAATCTTACCATCTTGCCATATTGCTTATGATCATGCTGAACAAATTTTTTGACATAGTAGTAGGTTTTTTTTTTTTTCTTTGTTGCTCATGTTAAATTGAGTTGAGTGATTTACAAGTTCATTCTTGCCTATCTTAAGTGAGGGACACTACTTTCAGGTAAGCTAAAGGAATATAGGATCTTCAGTTTTTCCTTTTGGAACGTAATGTGTATTCAAGATTACTGTTGTCCTAATTAGAATTATTTTCCAACCAACAAGGGAAAACTACCATCTTAACAACTTCATAATGGTTACTTTTCCATCCATGGGGCGCCACATTACAATTTTAAAGATATTCTTTGTACAGATTGCAGCCAGGTTGCATGCATTAAACTACTGCTCAGGCAAGTAACACGTGTTTGGGATAATTATGCTGTTTTCCCTATTTATTTATGAAGTGTTACATTAAAGTTTAAACCCAGATTTATCATTGAGTGTAGATATCCCATGCATAGCAAACAGCAGTCGCCTCTTCTGTCTGGTTGTTGAGTGTTAAATTCAGCTTTCAAAACCAGCTGTTTAGTATTTAAAGAGAAAGTAAACCAAATTAAACATCAAAGAGCTTGAAATGAATATAACATACTCAGGCAAACAGTCAGCTTGAGGCGTGCTATTTCATTGAATAGTTAATAGAAGAATTGCATAAACTATTCATGATAAAAAGTAGACTCTGCTTTCACTGTATTTCTACATCCTAGCATTTCTAATGCTGATTTTTCTAATGTAAACTTTCTGGGTGGCTGGATTCTGCAATAATTCTTGAATCCACTGACATATCAGTTTGCAAAATTATGTGAAAATGAAGAGTAAAAAACAATTCAAAATTTAGATCCTTAAGATGCCAAAATACTCTATTTCATCCTTCACTAAATCTGCCATATCACCTGTTTCTCTTGGTCAAAACATGTGATATGTGCAAAACTAAGCCGGCTCCTTAGAAAATCAAGCTGGAAAGAAAGAGGAGGTATCTGGAGTTGGGTCAGGTTTCAGGGAAGGGAAGTGAGTCTTGATTCTCCAAGTGAGTCTTGATTCTCCTCCCCCGCGGGAGGGATGTTTTGGAAGTGCAGGTAATCATGCAAGCTCATGATGCAAGGGAACACGGGGTACCACACACAGGTTTGGCCCAGGAAGATGCTATCCAAATGTGAATTTGAACTTACAGCTGCAACTTGCCTCCCAAGTTCCAGGCTCATTTATTCAACTGCTTGCTTCTTTCAACAAGTATGTACTGAGGACCAGCAATGTGCCAAGAGGACGTGAGCGTGAAGAAAACAGACCCACAGGATGCTGAGAGTCTAGCAGGAGGAAGATAGATGAATCAAAATAGTCACATAAATGTCAGAAGGGCTTTGAAGAAAAACAACGAAACAAAACAAAATGGGATAGTGAGGGAACACTGAACAAAAGCACCTGGGCAGAGTGGCCAGACAAGGAAAGCATCCCTGAGAAGGGATTTCAGCTGAGAACCATAAGATGAGGAAGAATTCCCAAGGCTAAGTGGGAGGGAAAAGAAAGATCACTCTTGTGAGAGGAAGGAGAGAACAGAGCACTTTGAGGGAGTCCAGATGCCACCAGTGTGACTATGGCATCCCCTGGGAAGAACAATGTTAAATGAGAATATGGAGAGAGCTTCCAGGGTTGGACCACACTGATTCTGTAAGATTTTAATCTTCATTCTAAGAGCAAGGGGAAGCTCTTCGAGCCTTTCAAGATGGGGATGGAGGTGAGAGAGGGATGAAGAATGGCAACACAATTAGATGTGCATTTTGAAAAAAGTGGCTTTGGTTGCCTCCTCAGTACTTTTCAATTAATAACAGATGCCCCATACATCCTGCTACCCAACCCAGAAGCTGAAAATCACCTCCAACCTCCACCTTTGGACTCCCTAGTTTTGGAGTCTACCTTCCAGAAAGTTGGAGTTAGTCCACTGTTCTTCCTCGGTACCCAATTCTCCTTTGCTCATGACCTCATTCCTTCTTGCCTGGATTACAAAAATGCCTCCAAAGTGGCTTCCCTGCCTTCAGCTCAGCCTCTGCCTGACTTCCTTGTTAGTTCTTTAACATAAATCTGATCAAGTTGCTTCCCTGCTTAAAATTCTTCATTGAGTCTGGTTCCCCTTGCGTTCAGCAAAGTTCAAATACCTTATTATGGCACACGCATCTCCGTGGTGACCCTGCCCATGTTTTCTCTGCTAAAATATCAGTTCCCTAAAACCTCCATGCTAGTCCATCCGTCCACACGTTTGCTTTTCTGTTTTCTCTGTTAGAAAGGTGCTGCCGGCCCAGGTTCCCTCCCCACCCGAAACAAACACACACCCTCACATGGTTAACTCCCATGTGACCTTCACAACTCCACTCAAATTCTCACAGTCATTTATTGAGCAAATATTAAGGGTGCTCCTTATGTGTGTGGTGATTCTATTGTGAACAGAGTTAACCAGCTCTTCCGTTCACATGGGCTTACAGACTAGACCAGCATGGTACAAGAGAAATGTAATATGAAATATAAATTCAAGTTGCATATGCAATTTTAAATTTTTTTAGTAACTACAATTAAAAAACAAGAAGAAACAGGTCAAATTAATTTAATGATATATTTTGTTTAACCCTCTACATCCAAAATGGCATTATTTCTACATGCACTCAGTATTCAAAATTATTAATGAGATGTTTTATATAGTTTTTGCACTATGTCTTTAAACTTGTATTTTACAGTTACTGCACGTTTCAATTCAGACAAGCCACACTTTAAGTGCTCAAGTGGCTAGTGGCAACCAGACTGGACAGCATAGCCCTAGACAAAGAAATACATAATTACAACCTGGGCTAAGTCCTCGGGAGGTCGAGGCCAGAGATTATAAAGGTAGGGGAAGTGAATATAAATTGGAGAGAGAGAGAGCAGAGCTCCTTTTGAAAACAACACTCCAGCTGAAACCTCAAGAATGGCTGAACATGAAGCTGGTGGAGTAGGCACCTTCCCATTGCTTTTAGAAGAAAGACTAACATCCTACGGGGCCAGTGTGGTCCAGCCCCAGAAGTTCTCTCCATAGCCTCATTTTGTGTTGTTCTTCCAGGAGATGCCCTAGTCACACGGCCATGTCTGGGCTCCTTCAATGTGCTCTGTTCCCTCCCTCCTCTCACAGGAATGATCTCTCTTGTCCCTTCCACTTTGGCTTTGGGCATCCTTCCCTCCTCATCCTTTGGTTCTCAGCTGAAGTCACTTTCTCAGAGGTTTCCCTGTCTGACCTCCCTGCCCCCAGAATTTTCCCTACTGAGGGAGCAGCATGTGCAACAGCCCTGAGATAGGAAAGAGCTCAGTGAATCAGAGAAACTGGGAGAGGGCTGGCCAGGCAGGGATGTACCAGATGAGAAAAGGCTGTGGGGGGCCTCGAGAGTCACCCAAGGGGTTGAGATTATATGCCAAATGCAGTTGGAAGCCAGAGAGAGGACTTTAGCAAGTTCACGTCACTTTCATCAGGCCCCTTCTTTATGACCCTACCACACCAGCTACACAATCCAAGTCATGTCCCTCTCTTCTGGCTTCTGTATTAACCATGTTTTCAGACTCTGTATTGACTATTTGACATCCCTTATTCCTAATCTTTCCATGAGTATGCTGCATCACAGGACCAGACTAACAACCTGAGTTGTTCACGTCTTCACTGAAAGCTAACTTTCATGGGTTCATAAAAAGCATGTTACAATTTCCCCAACCATTCACCATGATCTGTTTCCCCTTAGTACCTGATATGGTTTGGATTTATGTTCCTGCCCAAATCTCATGTGGAATTGTAACCCCCACTGTTGGAGGAGGGGCCTGGTGGGAGGTGATTACATCATGGGGGTGAATTTCCCCCTTGCTGTTCTCATGATAGAGTTCTCACGAGATCTGGTTGTTTAAAAGTGTGTAGCATCTCCCCAGCTCTCTCTTTTCCTCTTTCTTCAGCCATGTGAAGTGCTGGCTCCCTCTTCACCTTCCACCATAATTGTAAGTTTCCTGAGGCGTCCTCAGATGCCAGCATTATGCTTCCTGTACAGCCTCTAGATCGGTGAGCTAATTAAACCTCTTTTCTTTATACATTACCCAGTCTCAGGTATTGCTTTATAGCAGTGCAAGAATGGACTAATACAGAAAATTTATACCAAGGAGTGGGGTGGAAAGTAGGGATGTCTCTACCTAGTTGCTTCCCACCACTACGATCATAAAGGCACTATCCCAGTTTCTCTATCTGCTTCCAGCCCCTGAGTGTGACACCCAGGCATGTGGCCCTATGTGGTGTGCTGTGCCTGTCATTTCTGAGAGAACTGTATCAAAAACTTTCTCGATATCATTGCTCAGCTACCATTATAAATTAAGACGCGGGCCCAATTCAGTCTCCCATAGCTTCTCTACTGATACTAATCAGCATATGGGCAATCAATTGGCTTGGTGTTGATTTAATGTCTGTCTTCCTCACTGGTCTCTAACCTTCATGAGACAGGAATGGCACTTTTCATCATTATTTCTCCAACATGTAGCGCAATGGGTGTTGGGTTAGGGCAGCTGGATGTCCTTCATCAGAAGAGCTCTTCCCCATTCTGTCCAGGGGAGAGGGTTCACAATCCCATGCAGTGTGGCAGGCCTGCAAAGTTGAAGAGGGTTAGGCAGGGAAACTGAGGTTAAGACTCAGTTATGTGGACTGGACCACAGACAGGTCATGAGTAATGCAGGCTGCCTTTCAGGGAACATTCACATGCCCAGGGCCTACCACAATTCCCTGGATACTGGTTCTATAGAAAGAAGAAAAACTACCAACTACATCTGCTACCTCACTGTCCTGCCTCAGTAAGCATGGGCTCAATTGAGGCAGCAGCTGCAGACAAAATCGTCAGTGATGCCAGCAAGAATAGGCTAGGAAAGGTTTGGGACAGGGGTGCAAACAGAGTCAATCTCACTCCTCTCTCTCTCTCCCTCCCTTCCACACACAAAGTCAATTTCATTCTTCTCTCTCTCCCTCCTTCCCTTCTTCTCATCTTTCCTCACCTTTCTGATATTCAGAGGAGACAAGGATGCATTTAAAGGAAGGTATAGCAACAAGACTCTACTTACATGATACCTAGAACAAATAAATTTGACCAATTCCTACACAACCAGCTATTTTATCTCCAAAACTAAAGTAAGGAGAGAGGGTGACAATGGAAATATTCGACTCTTGAACAACTGTTTACATGTTTATGGGTCATAAATGTTTCATATATTTAGAATGTAGAGGACTTGGTTTGGGGGCTTTCAGTTTATCTACATAGGAGACGAACTTGATGAAAATCTAAAATAACAACACCCCACTTCAAAAGACCTAAAGTTGGCTTACTATTTTGAAACATGGTTTTCTTCTACTAGCAAAATTAATTTTTCAGAATATACTATGCAATAAAGCATCATAGTGTACATAATGAATAAACAATGTCACTACTGGATTAACTACCCAAAAGCATAGTACGATTTATAATTACAGCTTCACTTTAACAATGAAGTTCAGAGGCTAGAGACACTAAAAGTACCGCATTGTTTGATTTTAGATTTAAACAATGAATTATTTGAAGCTATGACAATCTCATTTATATATATGGTCCCTTCAGATCATAACTTGCTAGATCACAATATTTAAGCAGCATTCTCCTGACTGTATATCATAATTTGTTTACCTCTTTTATATATCTAAACTTTCATTACTATGCCAGTCTCACTTTTTAAATTTAATATATAATTTCAAAGCAGAAAATCAAATCTAGTTTCTGTATTAATTATGGGAATTATCCAATTCCTTCCTAAGCATTGACAAGGCCTGAAATATACTAAACCTCTGGATGAACTCCTATCAACTTTGATTGTAATGAAAGGCTATGGTTTTCCCCTGGTAGCTAATTAGTTTTATTCAAATAGCCACCTTTCGTTCACGAAACTAAAAAAGAAAGGAAATGTGTTTGAACCTATGTAAGGGCAGGGTAAGAGCTTCCTGTAAAGAAATTATTTTCTGGGTTCTTTTAATGGAATATTAGATGAAGAGTTAGAAGCATATCCCTCTGAAAGTTTATTTCTTCCATCTCTTTAAAAATGTTTTGAATCTAAATTCTGACATGAACTAGATTCACTGAATTATGCTCCATTCTTGTCAGTTTCCATTTTCCTTTTTTAGAATATGATTATTAAATAAAACTAATATGTATACCTAGGAACTAAAAGAAACTGCCAGGGTAGTCAGCAGTGTGTTCAGCATCTCTCATGTATCACAAGACATGGAATCTCATTGCTTTTTCCCCTGACATCTCTTTACACTCAGCACCTATTTATCTATCTTTCAAAAGAATTCATATGTGTGTATGTATATAGATATACACACACATATATACATACATGTGAACATTGATTCTTCTGCAGACACAGCAGTTGAATGGATAAGATAAATAAAACTGTGTGGAAAGTATATGTCTTCACAAGGCTGTCTGAATGCAAAAAACCCACCCACTTCTGGCTATTGTTTTGCCAACAGCCACCATTCATACGCCATTGCTTTTCACAGAAGAAACTTGAACACCAATACTTCCCCCAGTGGCCTTAAAATGGCTGAGAATCATTTTAAAGGACTAGAAGGAAACTTGAAATATAATCAGATCCAACCTTCTTGAATCATGCTTAAACCATAGCAGATAAGAAGTTATTCTTTGACAGAGACTGGCAAAGAAATAGGGCACAGCCTCCACTAGCAAATCATTCTCATTTGTGATAACACAAATGCTCAAGAAATTCTCCTCTGTAACTCTTTCCAAACCTTCATACCTTGATGTCAACTCAAGTTCCACTCGGGACTTAAGTGTGGAATAAAAACAACCAGACGCTGCTCAAACTGTTAACAAATTCCCTACTGGCCAGTGACTTTTTCTCCTATAAATAATAAAGGTTCCTTTTTAAAGGGGCGACTTTGCCTCATCTTCTGGACAGTTCTAAAATACTGGAATATTTTATAGGCTCTTATCTGTCAGACATTTGGCATTGGATCTTTCTCCCCTACTCCTGGCTTTTCTTAAAGTCAGCATCCCTGTAGCTTCCTCTCATCTCATTGATAAATCTGGTTATTCTTGTATCTCTCCTCATGTGGACATTTGAGAGTGGGTGAAGACAGTAGTCTCCTTATCCTAACTTCCCTGCATTTCCTTTCACAGAGCAGGAGCTGAAACATCTCAAACAGAAGCATATAGAACATTTTTAAGGAAGTGAATATGCATTCCACATAGTTATATTTTTCCCAGTCAGAAGAGAAGAAGTGTCCACTTTGTCTTAAGGAAGAGAGAAAACAGCAGCTTTCTAAAAGTTATTCCAACCGCCAACTTCTGGCCACTGTAGCTGTTACCAGTATGTAAATCCATCACGTTTCTTGGACAGCTGAGGTTGGCTTTAGCCACCTCCATTGTTTAAGGCTTTCCTCTTTCAGTTTTTTTCTGAAAGAGTTTGTCTCATGATAGTCTGACTCTGACTTGTTTAGCTAATAATAGTCTACTATAGAGTTTGTATTGGCTGCCTATTCAACGACTGTTTACTGCTTACTACAAAGCAATTTACTCTCTCTTTTACTGTCAAAATTTGCACAACTTTTTAGATTCCTGGAGGCCCGTTTTATAGGCCTGTCCCCAGACACAGAAGATGAATGCTCATTGTGGCTATATCATAGCTCTTCTTCTAGTCTCCCTGCCAATGGCTGGTCTAGCATGGGTATGTGACACATCTTTAACCAATGAAACAGAAGGGGAAGAGTTCTGTGGGGACTCAGGGATAGATTTCCATCCTAGGTTTAATGAGAGAGAGAGATTCATATACTGAATGTGCCCTTCTGCTCCTTGGTGGAATTATATACTGGTGTCATCTCGAGATGACACGCACCAAATTTAACATGCTAGTTGTATTAGGGTTCTCTAGAGGGACAGGAATAATGGAATATATATATATATGAGTTTAATAAATATTAACTCACATGATCACAAGGTCCCACAATAGGCCACCTGCAGGCTGACGAGCAAGGACAGCCAGTCTGACTTCCAAAATTGAAGAGAACTTGGAGTTCAATGTTCGAGAGCAGGAAGCATCCAGCACAGGAGAAAGATGTAGGCTGGGAGGCTAGGCCCATCTCTCTTTTCACATTTTTCACATTTTTCTAGCCATGCTGGCAGCTGATTAGATTGTGCCCACCCAGATTAAGGGTGGGTCTGCCTTTCCCAGCCCACTGACTCAAATATTAATCTCTTCAACACCCTCATAGACACACCCAGGATCAATACTTTGTATCCTTCAATCCAATCAAGTTGACACTCAGTATTAATCATCACACTAGTGGTCACAGAGTAGAAAAATGGAAAGAAAACAAGTCCTTGATGGCATCATTGCATTGCTGAATTAACTGATCCCTGAAATGCCTCTAGATTTCTTATTATGTAGCATAATAAATTGCTTTTTATTTAAAACACTTTTAGTGTGGCTTTCCTTTACTTGCAGCTTAAATCTCTCTAATTAATACAAAGGCATTTGCTTATAAAAAATACAAGTTAAATTCAAACCGAACAGAAATAATATTGTGGCTGTACTTCTAGAATGTGATTTAAAGGAACATTTCTATAGCACCTACGATGCTCCAGGTATACAGCTACCCTCCCACTTTCCATCTTCGCAAGAGCCCTCTGACACCAGTTATTTAATGTACAAGGAAACTGAGCAACAAAGTGATTGAGTAACTTGCTCAAAACAACACAGCTTGGAAATGGAGGCACTGGGAACCCAAGGCTGCCTGACTCAGAGCCTGACCTTCTCTGATAAACCATTTGCTTCCAAATAAACCAAAAGTTTTCTTGATGGATATAAAATGGCCAAAATAGTACTGCAAACCTGTTCTCCACAGGCCAATATTTTAATAAAGACCAAACAAGTGTCTGCCAGAGGCATGCAGAGCCCCTGAATGTTGCTCAGTCTCTCCTGGCAGTCTGTATCCAGCTCATTCTTGTCTTCTAGAAGTCTGCAATAAAAGCAGGACTGCTTCTCATAAGTCAGCCCCATAACTACCATCCTACCTATGTGCCCACAGCTGCCTGCCACTCACAAACACTCTCTTCCCGAGCTTCAAGCTCCCGCTGGTGTGCAGCTTCCAAGGAATTCTCATGACTGTTGTTGAGAACCCCCGGATCCCACACTGAAGCCACTGAGCCAGGCCAATATTTTTGAGAATACATATTTTCTTGTCTCCCAACAGTCACAGGATCCCTGCCTGAAATTAAAAAAAAAAGTCTAAACATTTTTTTAGACAAAAGGATATATTTTGTCTGAAAAAAATAAAGGCAAAGTACATTTCTTGGGACTAGAAAAACAAAATTCTAGTGGAAGATAATGTTCAAATTCAATTCAAATTCTGTCTGACAAGGTTTGAATTATAACAAAGACTTTACTACCTCTTAGCTGCCATCTTTTAATTAGAATTGTGCTCTCAAAAGATATGTACGTGGTCCTCCATTTAGAAGATTGGAATAATATTTTGACACACTTGCAAAAATATGTGGAAAGACAGTACCAGGAAGGGGGTTAATTTTAATTATCTATCAACTGCAAATTACTATAATATAGGATACATGTTTCTACCTCCATTATGTATTTTTAGAAATTCATTATTATTAACTCCTGGACGGAAGGACTTCTGAAATGCTGAGCAATGGGCTCTATATAAAACATCTCATTGCAAATTCATAGCCTTGAGGGAGTGTTGGTGTTGGTATTGTTGATTTTTACTGCAGAGTGAAGAATCTGAGATGTAGGCAAGTTTTGTAACTTATTGGTTATGGGCCCCTAACTCCTAATGTGATGGTATTTAGAGGTGGGCCTTTGGGAGGTAATTAGGTTTAGATGAAGTTAATATGAGGGTGGGTCCCTTATGACGGGATTAGTGGGGAAGACAGAGAGCACACAGCAAGAAGTCCACTGCTCTCTGCAAGCCAGGAAGCAGGCCCTCACCAGGGCCTGTGCTAGCAACTTGATCTTGGACTTCCCAGCCTCCAGAACTACTTGTTGTTTAAGCCACCCAGTCTATGTTATTTTGTTATAGCATCCTGAGCCAAGACATTGCTCAACTTTTTCCAGAACTTAATTAGTAGCCAGGTTCTTTAACAGCAAATATACACCAGTTCAAAAGTACCACACTGCTTTATGTTCCACATACCATATTGGTTAACCATAATGCACTAGGCAATAGCATCTGAAGGTCATTGGCGTATCTTGAGATATCTTTATAGATTAGGAAAAAAAAAGTTTAAAAATAAGGGCTGAAAAACTGTGCTGTTGGTAGAGCCTTAGATAATCAAATAGCCTTAACCAAAGTTTCTGATCAGTTCACCCATGTCAATTGAAAGAGACTTATTTTTCTGTCTAGTAACTATAAG
Source organism: Hylobates moloch (assembly GCF_009828535.3). Taxonomy (NCBI): domain Eukaryota; kingdom Metazoa; phylum Chordata; class Mammalia; order Primates; family Hylobatidae; genus Hylobates; species Hylobates moloch. The sequence goes on from NW_026652276.1 coordinate 191,492,041, forward strand.
GCATTTGAGGGTAGGACCCATCTAATGTAATAACATATGCCAGTTATTTAATATTTAGTGGCTGCAAATTGTTGTTCTAAGTGGTTTGCATGTATAAAGTCATTAATCCTGACAACTCCATTAGATTTTCAGTTGAAAATTAGATGATCAATTAATTGTTACCATTATTATTCTTGTTTGATAGATGGGGAAACTGCAACAGAAATATTAAATAATGGCTAGAGGAACTAGTAAGAGACAGGGCTGGGGATGAATGAAAGTAGCCTGGCCCCAGAGCTCCATCTCAACCCTCTGTCTCATTCACTGCTAAATCCCTAGTGCTCGGCCAAGAGCCCAAGAGTTGGCTTCACTAAGTGTGCGTTGAATGCATACCTAATAGCCATTATTATTAGATGAATGCCAAAATCAGTCACATAAACTTACTATGCATTAAAACAAGAAAGTATCCAGGAAATGGGGCTAAAATCTTGTCATTTAGGAACAGAGGAGGGAACTGGCAGAGGAGTGAAGGTTCGCTGGGGGTGGACTGGCTGCAATGCAGGAGGAAATAGCATTACTGCATTTTGACATTATTTCTTGTAAGACTGATCTACCAGTATTACCACTAGCATTTTATGATTTTTAAGTGTCAGAATTTATTTTTGTAAAAATCAGAGAATCCATGTTCTTAAGGCATTTCAAATATGAAATGTATGAACTCTGTCAGACATCCCTCTGGCCTCCACTGGCTCCTGTGACTTTGGTACCCAGTTCCCACGGGCTTCTAAGCTACAGGCTCCAATGCAGCTGGTCCCATGGGATGCCAGCCCCTTCCTGCCAAGCATAGCTCCATCAAGGGAGCCTTTAGAGCCACTAACTCTGGGAAGTTCCTCTGCTCTCACTGGGGCTGGCAGCCCTAAGACACAGCAGTATTGATTTCTCTCCTTCACATGGAAGGTGGCTGACACTTGGCCCGATGCCCACTTGTCCCCATGACATATCCACCAGCCTCAGAGGAGCTACTTGTCAGGTCCAGGCTCTTGTTTGTTTGCAGAAAAGGTGCAATTGTGGACAAGAAAAGGTGGGAGCTGTAGGAGTAGAAAGGTCTGGGACAGTGGATGGTAAGAACAGTAGGCAGGAAAGGAAAAGGGGGAAGGATTAGAGAGATCAAATGAGATTAAATAAAGCCACCAACCTAAGTCAGATATAAGGAATTACAGTCATAAAAGTATCATGTGATAATTTAAAAAACCCACAATGTATAGGAATACACAGGAAACTTGCTACTAAAGGAAAGAACTTGAACTACACGTAAAAAAAAATTGTCACCATCTCTTAGAAAAAGAAATAGATCATATTTCCTTATTTCAGAGGGCAGAAGAAATTGCAGAGAGAAAAATTTTAGATCAATGTAAGGAAAATTGTGAAACAAATAATCCTATCTTAAATTTAATGGGCTGTCTATATGACAACACAGTTTCCATCACTTGGGCATTTAAACAAAGCTTAGGTAATTACTTCTCAGGGATGATGTATATTGATAAAGACCTTCTAAATTCCTTAAATCAAATGTCCAGTATTCTTCCCCTCAATTCCAATAACTGTAAAGACGACCTTTCTGCAATCCCTCACAGCAAGAGAATTTTAAGTTGAAGGACTAAAAACCTTTATGAGATAAATAATGTTAGAAGAACTAAGGGCATAAAAGGGAATCTTAAAATATTTTAAATATCAGCAAAAACTGAGACGATAAAGACCCACATACAAAGCAAATAAAGATGTTATCTTTAATTTTTATATAACTTAAATAGTAAGCATGGGTTCTGAGACGAAATTTTCAGACCATCCATTCCTCAGGATCTCCCTTTTTATTCATTGTCAAAGACATGCTTAAAATCAATCGTGCTGTTTGAGGAAAGCATTGCATTGTGAGAGGCATTTTCTCTCACCTTACCCTCTCCCATCTTTTCTTCCCTCCAAGGGGTCAATGCCTTTTGAATTTTATGAATCAGAGTTATGAGCTTGGACTCCGAAGGCCAACTCTACTGCATGGCTGCAGGATGATGAACACTTCAGATAACATGCTACTGTTGCCTTATTCAGCATATCTGCAGTAGCAGCAAATGAGTGTTTTCAAATCTCTAAACACAGGATATTCACCAGGAGATTCTAGAATGTGGCAGGATTCTTGGACTTGGCTCCCCAGCCTGTTTTTGAAGACTCCTTCCTGACTTCTGCTCCTCTCACTATACAGGAAGGCCATTCTGAGACCCAAATTACTCACCTTCTGCCTTCCTTTTCCTCTCTGAAAACCACTGCAATAAACCCCTACTCCTAGTTTTCCGTGTGCTCAATCCCCATTTTCTTCTCCCAAATCCCCAATCCTCCCTTTTCTATTATTTCCCATAGTGGGCAGTTAATATTTGCTTATTCTCAGAACAAAATTTTCTTGATTGCTAAATAGGTATAGAAAAGTAAATTTGACTATGCTAGAATTTTGCTTCAGGGAAATTCATGGTCAGAAAGAAATCATATACTGTATGCGCTTTCCCAAAGAGACACATTTCAATTACGTTCTTCATTATGGTAAAAACATAATGATCATTCACTGCAAATTATAATTAACTCTTTAGAACAGGAAAATTTCTTCTCTTTAAAAGAAAAGCTTTAATATGAACGTTTAAATAATAGCACACAGTTATTTCTACAAATTGATTAAGAATAAGTGACCAATAGAAAAAATATATACTCATGGGCTGGATCCAAGTTTAAAGGTTATATTTAATGAAGGTAAGGGGGCAAGAAAGGGACAAGATTTTTTGAGGAAAACAAATCTTTCCTTTCAGTTTCATGTTTAAAAAATTACCATCAGAATTGTTTGTTATTATTACGAAATAAACTTTAAAAATGCGTGTATATGTTCATTATTACAAGGGCAGGGATATGTAAACACACAGGGGCAAAGAGAGAGACACATGGAGGACAGGGAGGTGTGCAGGATAGGATAGTGCCATGCTCTGGGGTTAAAGAGAACAAAGGAGTGAGGAAGGAGGTTGAAAAAGAGGAAGAACTACATTTCTGAGAAAAGCAAGACAGCTGCACCAATAAAAAAAGAATAGCATGAGGCAACAAGAAGATCAACATCTTCTACTGGCCATAATGACATAAAAAAATGATTACCAGGTGTTATGAGTGATTCCTTCAGGCAGGTTCACAAAGTGGTAGCTCATTCACCAATTTGGCATCATAAGGGTGTTTGTATTTTTTAACTGGATTTGAATACCGTTAGATTCAGCATTTCTTCCCCAGTTTACCCCTAGCCTAAACATGTCTTAGCATCTAAAATTTTAGGAGGAATTTAAAAAAGGGTGTTGGATTTCTCCTAGAATAGAGGACTCAGGTTCGAATCTTAATATTACAGGGCAGAGACTACAGCCCTAGTTACTCCTTCTCCAGGCTTCTGCTTGTGTCAATCAATCCCCAAATCCCCACCCTCCCTGTAGTTTGCCAAGGCAACTTGCCTCAAATTCTTGTTTTAGGAAATTTCAGTTGCTAAGGATCTTGCTCTCCTGAAGCAATCCATATCTTTCTTTTCAACTCCTGTCTGCAGAGTCTCTGCCTCCTAGGAGCCCCACTGCTAGACAAACAAATGGTTAAAAACAAAAGTCTTAATGTCCTTTCCAATTTTGAGTGACCTGCCAAAATTCTCCCTTCTAGATCTTTTCCTCATCCTGTCTTGAGTCTAGCCTACTCAAAGGCCCACAAGTGCCCCATCTTCCATGCTCATAAAGTCTGCAGTCTACACTCAAAATCAGCATCACTATCTAGAACTTAATCCCAAGTTCTGCCCTCTCCCTGTGGAAAGTACTGTGTTTCCCTGCCTCTGAATGGAGAGACTCCTCTGTTAAGTATTTCCATCGTTGTCTTAGCTCCAGAACTCTCCTCAGATGAGCAGAAAATTGATTTTATTAATTTTGACATAAGGGCATTGCCTGCTCAGTTGAGTAGGCATGGCACAGGGAGTAAACAGTCTTGGAACACAACTCATCTCCTTGTTGTGTCAGCTCAGAAAATGAAAAGCCCAATTCTTTCTCTGAACCCCTCAGGCTGGGTATGTTTAGGAAGTAAAACATATTTTTTAGAATCTAAAATCTCAAAATAGAGTAGTATGAAGCTTATAGTACATATTACAGAATCCCCCTCTCACCTCCAGGGGATCAAAAGCAGTATTCTAGAAGTGCACTAAGGTGCTATCACGAAACATACAATATTCACACCAAGTTGAAGAAATAAAGTCTCTAAATAGTCTTCTATCAATTCAAGCCAGGTTTTGCCCTCAAATGTGTTCAGGTCAGGCCGGGAGAGTTTTATTGCCAAATAGGCAGGTAAAAAAATCAACCAACCAACCAACCAAGCAAACAAATACAAAACCTCTCAATTTTCAGGACATTTTGGATTTCAGAACTGTGGATAAGACATTGAGAACCAGCAGCATAAAGAGGGTAATATAAAGAGAGGCAGGAAAAGGTTCTTACAAAAAATAAGGGAAGCAAACAGAAACAAAGCTAGCAAAGGCGCCGGTTGCATGAAGAATGAATGACTGAATCATCATCATCCACGTGAAAGAGGAAAGTGCGGTAAGGCAAGGAGGAGGGCACCACACATAGTGGGGCTGTTTCATCCACACACGGGCAGGTATTATGTCAGGCAGGAAGGACATGGATGCAGAGGCCCTGGAGACTGAAGAGCAGCCTAGGGCCCCAGAGTGCTGGAGGAGAGGGTGAGGGCGGTTGCGGTGGGGAAATTTAAGCCCTGCGTCAAGGGTAGGCAACTGGAGCCAAGAGGAAGCTGGTCCAGAAACTCTCCCACCACTGCCACAACCAGGAAAAAGAAAAGGGACGATTTTAAAACTGTAATCTTAGTGACAAGAGAAATGTCAGTATCCCTATTTGATCTGTTAACTTAGACTCCCTTATATGCTAGTAAACGTCTATCTTTTCATCTATAGAATCTATTTATCTCACTGTCAGGTTTTTCATAGTTATCTTTATTACTTTTATTCCGAATCCACACAGGAGGTATTTATTCTGGGTCAGAGACAGGTTTCTTATTACCTCACAGTAAATACTAACTGCATTGCCTGCCTTTATCCCCAGTCTTTACCCCTGGAACCAGGCAGTGAGAGCAAGGTCAATTGCCCTTCGTGAGTAGCTGGATGCTCTGTAGGTAAGGGATGAGGACAAATGATTTTTCTCTGCTTGTAAGGGGAAAGGCGTCTCAGGAAGCTAGGGTTTTTTACAAAAGCACCAAGAGACCCAGGGAAGTTTTCTTTTTCCACATTTACATGGTTTTAGTGAGCATTAAATGAGAATTATGGAAGATGGTAACGCAAAGTCTGGTGCATTTTATTCTATATGATATTCTAATTAATCTTGTTGTAAGGGTAAGTAGAACAAATATTGTCTGTCTTGTATAACAGGTATTCCAGGAAAGTCAAGACAATGATGTAATATTCTTGGAGGCTATCTTGAAGACTTAAAAAGATAGTGCCCTGACCTAGATGTTATACTGTATTTCTTTAAGAAATTATGTACAAGTTAATGAGACACATTGGGCTAGAGGTGCCCTATCTCTGACTTAACATGTTGAAGCTGCCATAGTGCATTTCACTTGCTCCGTGAGGTTAAATCACAAGGGTGCGCTTGGTAATCTGAATGTGGTTAATGCGACTGCAATGTAAGAAACTGGGTCATTTCTATTAAGACCAATCTAAACATCACATCTAAATAGAGCTTGTTTTATTTTTAGTAATTAGATCTAAGGAAAACATGCAACTCTAAGTTAAGTATCTTTAAAAAAAAAGTTATAGAATGACAGAAAGACAAAGCACTTTTACATTAGTGTTTCTGCTAATTAGTATATACTTATTATATAGCAGAATATTTAATTGAATCTAATAGAAATGTTAGAAGTGCTAATTGCTTTGCCATTATATTGCTTTACGTATTTCCAGTGGTTTCTTATGAAAATATAATACCATAAAGAAAAACATATTTATTATTCATTTTATGAGTGGGTTATTAAAAATAAAAATTTTCCTTGGGAGACTGGAGAAATGCAGCTATGCATAGAATGTAAGTTATAAAAGGATCTTCAAAAATGGATTGATGTTGGTTTACTGCTTCTCTTGTTCTCCCACTTTCCAAGCTGCAGGGGTGAACAAAGTGGCAGTGCACTGAGTCAGGCCAGTGAGGTGGGGTGTGGCTCTGCTTCAGCCATCCTATGGCCTCGGGCCTCAGTTTCTCTAACACTAAGCCATATCACACACCTTTGGGCAGCATGATAGAAGATTATTCAGAGAAAAAATTATGAAGATATCTATCTTATTAATGTTTGTAACCCCAATTGATGGTGCAGAGTTGGTTTCCAGTATACATTTGCTTAGTAAATGAAAAAAGAATAAAGGAAAGAAGGAAGGAAAGAAAGAGGGATAGAGGGAAGAAAGGAAGGAAGGAGGCTGCATCTGTGTGACAAAGAGCCCTATGGGAATATAGGTAACTTTAATGTTTGTCTGACTTCTGTGTCTTTCATGCTTGGGTCTATCTAAATCAATTGGCCCACCACCTGTTTTTGTAAATAAGGCTTTATTCAAACACAGCCACATCTATTCAGTTATGTACTGTATATGGCTGCTTTCATGCTATAACCAGAGGTCCAAGAGTTGAGTAGCTGTGAAAGAGATCATACAGCCACCAAACTTAAAATATTTACTATCTAGCCCTCTACAAAAAAAAAAAAAAGCTTGCCAACTCCTTAACTAAATATTCCACATAGCTCTGGCCTGCCCTAAACGATGCATTTAAGGAATGATTTATAATAACAGAAGACTTTACCACTAATTTGGATACAGAGCTTTGGCATAATGAAGGGCACTCCTCGAAAGGCAGCTGCATAGGGAGACTTTTGAAACTACTGCCAACCTTTAAAAACCCAGTTCCTGAAAATTATCTGAAAATGTGAGCCTTTGAAAAGAGCCAGGATATGTTGTGCAGAGCAGAAATGTCCCAACCATTGCTATCAAACAGTTAATGCTAACTCACAACACGTTTTTCCAAAAAGTTAATGTGATCATACATCTGTATTAACTCAGAAGAGGTGCAAATTTCCACCTATACTCCCAGCATAATTATTAAGAGTGCTCCTTTTCATGATGAAATGTCCTGATTTAGACAATCTATTATATGGCCATGATTTGCATACTTGATCCTAAATTTATTGTGTTTGCTGTTGTCAGACCAGACTCTTCTTTTTTTGGCAGTTTTAGAGTTTCTTGCTGATCCTCAGGGTACTTGATTAATCTTTGTTATTTTTAATCATGATTTTTGTTTTATATTCTGAAGCAGCCTTTGCTAAAAGACCACAGCTTTTGAATTTCGACTCTGTTTTTTAGAAAATTACCTCACAAAAATTCGTATCTGAATGTTCTCCATGTATGACTTTCTCCCAACGAAGATAAAAATCGCATTCTCTTGAAAATATGGTCTAACTACTAGGCTGAAATATTTCTTCCTTTTTCTATAAAAGCATTGACCTCTGTGGAATTAAAATCATTTAACTTCTCTTCCCTTATGGCTGTGTTTAAGAATCATTTCCAAGTATTCTTTGAAGCCATATCTGAGAATCAGTGATCATTAAGATGCTCAAAATGTCTCCCCTGAAAATGGTAGCTTGAGTCATAGGAGGACCAATTCACATCTGATACATTGCCTTTGCTAACCTTCATGGAAAAGTGGTTGAAACCTATTACCAGGTGTGTTAGTCAGCTCCACGTAGACTATTAAAAAAAATTAATGACTGTGGATAGAGTTTAACCTGAAGTTAATTTTACAACTTATATAGGCTGACATATTGTCTGTCAAAACTGTTTTAAGCATTCTAGTGGCCATGAAAACTTTCTCTTGTCCCTAGGAAATATTTTGGTCAGCATTGGTCTGTGCTGTCTAGTACCAAGAACTACTAGCCACTACTACTTAAATTTTAATTAATTAAAATTAAGGAAAATCAAACATTTAGTTTCTCAGTTGCACCAGCCACATTTTAATAAAAATAAAAATAAAAAATAAAAAAAAAGAGCAGAAAACTAGTTTATCCATACGGGACGATTGTGAAGATCACCTGTGAACCTGTGATATATAATGACAATATTCAGTGACCACACAAGTTTAGTGATTACAGTATTGAACAGTGCAGATATAGAACATTTCCTTACCGCATAAAGTTCTGTTGTTCAGCACTGGATAGATGGATGGAGAGAGAAGAGTAGGCTAGGTCAGTTAACATATCTATAACAATACATTATCTTTCTTCTAATTAGCAAATGTTATGCTGTAAAGCAGAAGTATTAAATGTTTGTTATATTTGATTCATTTTATTTATTAAGCAACTGTCATATGATAGGCCATGTGTTGTTTGTTGCGAAGAATTAAAGAAAAATGTTGCCATTGAGGATAGCCAACCTGAAGAACCGGCTGTGGACAAGCTATGTTTTGGTTGGTGGGATGAGTATGAACAGCCAAGCATAAAAAGAACAGCACAACCACGTGCAGAATATCAGAGAGTGTAAACCATATCCAATCAGCCACACTGCTGGGAGATACCTTAAAAGAACAAAATATTTATTCATTCATGCTTCTGCAACAAGCCTGTGAGGAGCAAAGTGTCTCTCAGCGTCTCTCAGTTTCATAGGATGTGGTCAGTGTCTTACCAATCAGCAGTGGTGTTACCAGCATGAGAGCAGGGCTCCCCGTTGGGTGCCATTTCTATTATATTGCAACCCTATAACCTAGAAGTTTTAGACATAGAATAAAGGAACGAACTGTAAATGGCAATAGAAAAACATTAGCTTTATAGAGTATATTTTCATTAAAGTGAGAAAGGTCCACTACGGATACAACTTGAAGTTTCAATTTTCTTCTATTCTAAAATTTCCATTAAATCTAAACATTCAGGGGAAAAATATTATTTTCAAAAGTGTTTATGATGTTTCTATAAGTAATGTAGTTAAGAAAATGAGGTACATTTATGGATTAGTACTGCATATGTTCCAAAATAAGAAATCAAAAGGCTTACACGGATTCGGGTCCTCACCTAGAAAAGGGGACCTATTTAGAGGCATCGTCATTTGGAGGCTGTTCTGCTCAGCCTATGGCTGCTTTGTCCTTCTGATCACAGAGGACAGCCTAAGGTTTAGCATCACAGTGTACATTTTTATAAGGTTCTGGATAGTGTCACCTTTTAAAGACTTTACTTAATCTGATAAAGAATGAAAGGAGAAAATAGATGTTGTAAATGCATATTTGTGGTAATGTAATTTCTCTTGAAGGGCACTAGGCTATTTCTGTCTTAAAGGTTAAAGTAATTTTCAAGCATAAACATTTGAGTGTCAAGTACAAAAGCAGAATAAGAGTTCATTATCCAAATATCTAACAATGTACCAAAATGATTTTCTTCACCATAAAAGACTCTTCAGTTGGCTTTCTGGTGAACACTGTAGTAACAGTTCTGTAGTTCTGGTTTATAGCTTCAGGGTCTCTTTTTTAGTGCTTTATCTTTTCCCTCCAGGCTGATATATTTCCACCCTCACATATAAAGCAGAAAACAGTGGCCTTGAAATTGACTTCACAAAGAGACCATAGATCTCTACAAATCGGAGAAAGAGAAAACTAAAGTCTTGGTCAATAGAGGAGAAAAAGGAGGTAATTAATATGCACTTGTAGAAATGCTAATATCATTCATGTTTGGAAACAAGGATTCTTCTAGCATGTATAAATGGGTCATGCTCTTGGATTGGCGTTAAAGCTCAGAAAAGAGGAGTCCAGCTTGGGCAATCCCGTCTCCACTAAAAATACAAAAAAGTAGCCAGGCGTGGCAGCATGCACCTGTCGTCCCAGCTACTCGGGAGGCTGAGGCAGGAGAATTGCTAGAACCCTAGAACCTGGGAGGCAGAGGCTGCAGAGAGCTGAGATTGCACCAGGCTGGGCGACAGAGCGAGACTCCATCTCAAAATAAAAAATAAAAATAAAAAAATAATTTAAAAAGAGCAGAAAACTAGTTTATCCATACGGGACGATTGTGAAGATCACCTGTGAACCTGTGATATATAATGACAATATTCATGTTGACAAGTGTATATAAATTTATGTAAAGTTGAGCTATTCTGATTGTGTAGATTGTAATAGTTTAGGAACCTATGCTTACTCTAAAATAAGCCTGAGCATTGCTGGGACAGAAATTGAACCCATTTTACTAAATCCAGCACTTGAGAGGCTTAACTTTTTATCCTTACAGGTCACCTTTATGAGGCAGGCACTAAGGAATAAGAGTCACATATTCAGTTGATATCAGAACACAATGACGTGAGTCCCTGCCGATAGGGGTTCTAGAGCCCCAGATTTTTGAAGACTCTGGTTATCTTTTCCATTAGCTCGCAGACTATCAATGATAAGGAAATCTCATTATCTTTTGAAACAGTGCCTCGTCTTTAAGCTTATCCAAAGTCCTTAAGTGCTGCCTATTCCTGATTTATTCTCCAGGAGCATTTTTATTTTTAGCTTTGCTTCTTGCAGCTAAAAAGTTTAGCTCATTCCCCAAGGAAATGTAACAGCCTGTTTCCTGGGAAGGAAACCTAGAAACATTTGTCCTGAGTGATATACCTCCTGTTTGGGGTTTGTGCACAGATTCTACTGGACATTTCCAGGGCATTGTTTGACATTCAGAGGTAACATGTAAAATTGAGTATATGGTACCTCTGTCACACATTAAAGTGATGTGAGCCATGCTTGAGCTAAGAGACACAAGAGTTTTGATTTCTCCCATAGCAAGAAATTATATCCTGTAACATGTGCTTGGTAATTACAAATCTTTGCGTGGGCATCAGTGCCATATGCATAATATACCCCATTGGCGCCATTTCAAGGTTGCAGAGTCACATTTTGTCGACGAATCATTTATAATCACCACTGCTACTGCAGCATTGTCTGTCACACTTTGCTCTGCATGGATGATTCTATAACGAATTTTAGTGTTGCTAAGTGATTTCTTTAAAACCACAAGTTAATGCTAGCATATTTGAGATATTTCTTAAGGACTATGATAAAACGTCATCATGTATCTTGGAAAAAGAGTAGGATAAGAAAGAAAAAGAATGGTAACCAAATCTTTATTGATCGCTTACCATAACAGTAGAATAATCTTGTAACAGTAGTAAGGACACACGAACATTTGTGTACTTTTTTACCAAGGCTGCTTACCTTTTTGAATTATGAAAAATATGATTAAGTGACAGAGCTTAGATATGTTCATTTCTGTATGCAACTCGCTCACATGAAAAGATACATGCATTCATACTTTTATTTTTTAAATTGATCTTCACTTCAACTCTGTAAAGTGTGTATTATACTGAAAATAGAATATCCAAGTGGTTAAGAGCATAGGCTCTCAGAGGTTGAGAGTTTGACAGGCACAGGTTAAAATCCTGGTTCCATTAGTCTTTAGTTAAGTGACACCCCTTCCACCCAAGGTCAATTAACTTTTGTTTACCTTGGTTTCTCCAACTGTAGAATGAGGACAATGACATAATCTCCTCATTGAGTTGTTGTGATTAAATAATTAATAGAAATATCCACTAAATGATAATTATTCAATATTAGCCATTATTTCCATTATAGTCATTTTACAGATGAAATGATAGTTTTAGCGAGATAATGTAATTTGCCCCCAGATTTACATTGCTAGCGAGTGGTTGACCTGGGATTTGAATCCTCTCTAGCCAATAAGAATAAGAATCCCATGATCATCTATATTTTTAGAAAATTATCTCTGACAGTCAGGAGCCTGTCACAATGATTCAAGTTGACAAACCATTAAGATAAAGAAAAGACAAAAGTAATTGCAGCTTTGCAATGAAAAGTAATGGCAAAAATCTCAATTACTTTTGCACCAAACTAATACTTTTAGAACCAGATAGACACTGGATTCTCATCTTACTCCTACCGCTTACTAGCTATGTGACCCTGGGCAAATCATTTAACTTCTTGGATACTCAGCCTTCCCAACTTTATATTAGGAATACCATCTACCTTTAAGTAAATATTGTTGGGAAGACTAAATGTGATTAAATATGATATTTGCAAATCACTTAGCACAGTGTCTGATTCATGGGAGGTATTCAATGAATAACAGCTATGGTCATTGTCATTATCAGAACTTTATTGCCCAGAGTTGCTCCCTGGAAGTTGCCACTACAGAGCACTGTAATGTCGTGCAGAATGAACAAATATTAGAGGCCCAACTCCTGTTCATTATGCTCCACTACTGAGACAATTGGGAAAACCAGGCTGATTGGGTGACTATAAGAGAATTCTGTAGAAGACAAAGCAACACTTTAGCAAATCTCAGTACTTTTTTTCTCAAAGGGAAAATGAGAAGCAATGAGAAACCAAAAATTCAGATGTTAAAACTCAAAAATATTTAAATTATCCATTAGACATATGTCAGGCCATCATATAATTTCAGCAATTTGATCTCATTTAGGAGGTTTAATGACCTTACTTTAAAAATCATATGAAAATTAAATTCAATAAAAATCAATGTATACTCATATCTACCTAACTTAATGAGAAAAATTAGGTTTAGTTGTAAAGATCTCTAAATTTGATTTAAAGTATATGTGGCTGCCACAGGGAAATGGAGAAGACGTAAAAAACCTCTTGATCTTAAAAAGACCTAGGCACTTAAATTCAGAGACTAAATGAGAGCTAAGGGAAATCCATTTCTTTAATTATAACCTCATCAAAAGTATGTTAATCAAATGATAGCAATACATGAAGCATTTAGATCTATAAATGCCAAAATACAGGATTAATACATATAATCACAGGATTCTTGAGTAACAACTTGTGTGAATTCAATATCCGCTGGTGATCAAACAAGAGCTATAAAGAATTTTTGAAGGGAAAAGTAAAATCCACCTGTCATTTGTTTCATTTATTATTAATATAAGGATATTGAATATTCAGATGATCATGCAAAGTAATCCCCTAAAATGTAAATTTCGATTGGATTCAAAATGTTTAACTGTCATTCAATTAGAAACTAAACAACCAGAGATTTAAAAGAGAAACTGCAGACCGACTGGCAGTGAAGGCTTCAGAGAAGAACATACCGTAACACAACCTTTCAGTGGTTTAAGCTTGAAAATCAAAACGGAAATCTCTGAAGCACCCATGTTTTACAACTTGGTGATGAGAATATGAAGATAAGTGAGCAAACATAAGTTAGCTGATGTTTGAATTTTCATATTCTAAAATATAAAATCAAGAATAAATGACTGTCAAGTGTATTCTGTCATGATCTATAACCCAGAGTAAATTTATATGTATTATTAGTTCATACTTCTGCCAGTTACTTTATTTTTGCAATATACTGTCAAGGAAGACTAATTTATTAAGCAGGAGCCCTTAGTAAGTCCCCAAAAAGTTTATCTAACTTTTATGGTAGACAATCTCTATTAAAAATTCTTTCTTTAGTGGATTTAGTTGAAATAATATTCTCAGAAATATAAAGACTACACACAATGTTATGTAGCTTAGACTGTAATACAAGTATCAGAGTAGGTTCTGACACAAACTTTATGTAAGTATTTTACAGCAATTAAAAATGTACAAAAAACTATAGCTTAGTTTTTCTTTAGGCTTCAAACTATGGACATTTAGGCTTGTAAAAAAAAGGAAAATACTATAAATTGGCACAAAGCCTACTTAAGATCATAAGAATGGAATTGATAATGTAGCAATCTCTGAAAATAAATGGAAGCTGACTAGGTGAATAATAATAATGTGGAGTGCAACATGAGGCAAGATGATGCAAGTACAATGGTTCATCGTATAACAAAAACGGGGAGAGAAAAGCAGCTTACCTCTAAGTGTTCTTGTGAACCTATGTGTATTGAAATGAACTACATTTGCGAGGACTGCTGGGAAGGGGCTGAAGTGAAAGTGTCAGGAATGCTGTCCAACTAGTGTTACACTCAGCATTATTTTTTCTAAAAACCAATAGACTCCAGAACACATTCCCGTTTTATTAATAGATTCTCTGTGATTTGTCTCAATTTATGTTACATTTATTTATTTAATTTGTAAGAAGTTTGATGTTCGATTTATAGAATCTAAAAAATGTTGCTCATTTTAAAATAAAATAAAAATTTAAAAACACCATTTGGTATCTGTTCATGGAAATGCAAAATTGTATACAGTATTATTTAATATTTGTATTTTCCCATTGAGCACAGTCTGAAAGCACTAACTTCCACATTCCCCCCCACTACCAAAACAAAACAAAACAAAAACCCAGAAACTGTGTTCTAAAATTTTCATTTAGTAAATGATATACATGATTCTCTGTTTACTATTAGAAAATAATTAACAAATTGGGATAAGCAACATAAAAGGTGAAGCTGGTTTATAAATAAATAATTACTCAACCCTTTCAACCCAGTCTTCTCTCCCCACTATGTCCACTCTACATTTAGTAGGAATGTGGTAAAAAGAAATAACAGATAAGAACTGCTATTTACGATGCAAATTTAAAATATTAAATATTAATTTTAGCCTCCACCTTCCTTTATCTCTCCTGAACATTTCTCTCAGTGGTTTTAACCATCCACTACCTAGTAGAGTTTCTGGTATATAATAAGGATTCACATGTAAGTTGAATAAATGACCACCTGATCTAATTTCACATAAAACCAAAGAGACGTGGACCAGAATCAAGTACAAACTTAAACAGGGTATCTGGCAAATATGATTCTGTTATCTGCTGTGATATAAAAAATATATAGACATCTAGTAATTTGAACACCAAATTACATCTAAGTTTATATCGTTCTTATAATGTAACAAGTAACATGTATTAAAGATAAGACTCCAAAATATTCTTCTGAAATGGACAATTCTAAAAAGAAGTTCTAAAATATCATGCCAAAACATTTACCCCTTCCACCTTTTTCCATAGCCCACATAATGCCTATATAAATCATACAAGAGTCTAGATCTTACAATAGTAGAGAATTGTCTTTGGACCGACTTTCCTGCCTATTACAACTAGAAATCTGGACAATTTATCTAAGTGAGTCTTACCAATAACTTCTAAGATCAAGATTCTAGACGTAAGAGAAATTGAGATGTGTATCACAGTCAGCTCACTCTTTCTCTTAAGGTATTTGCCCATGTGAATGCAGTAGCAAAGAGGCTTAAAAACTAATAATAGGCTTTGGCAGGCTCAAAAAGGAGGGGGATCTCTGGTAAACATTATAGCATGAGACCCCACATGGTTACATCTTGGGAGGGTGAGGACAAAATAGAAATCCTCATTGGTAGAAGTTAATATTTATTGAATTATTTCAGATATTATCTCTAAATAGTTTCTAATTATCTCTAAAATTTTTCAAATGTGATTTTTCAAAATGAATTAAAAATGTATAAGCATACAAAATTGCAAGAACTGACCAAACTCCAGGAAAAAAAAAATAGACAATAGAAACAAACACATGAGAAATTCAAAAATCAAAGTGACCATGTAGTTTAATATAATAATTATTAATATGTTTAAGAAACAGATGATAAAATTAGGAATTTAGACAGAAAAATAGGAACTATAAAGAGAATCGAATGGAAATTCTAGGAATGAAAAATATAATAGTTGAACTTAGGAACTCAACTGGGTGATTTAACAACCATTTAGGCACAATTGCATGGAAATGCAGGAAAAATAGTAAATATGTGAGTAAATTTTTAAAATATTTGACATATTAACCAATAATAATATATTGTGATGTTTAAAACATATGCAATGTTTTTAAATGACAAAGATGGCACAAAAGGCAAAGGTTATTAATAGACTTAAAGTGATTTGAGGTTCTAACATTGTCTATATTAGGAATATGCTATGGTCTGAATGTTTTTCTCCTCTAAAATTGGTTAAGTTGAAATCCTGACTCCCCAGTGCAATAGTATTAGGAAGTGAGGAGTGTGGCAGGTCATTAGATCAGGGGTGGAGGCCTGTTGAACAGGATTAATGCCCTAGAAAGAGACCTGAAGGAGCTTGCTTGCCCCTTCTTCCATGTAAGGTTACAGTGAGAAGACATCTAGGAAGCAAGAGGGGCCTCGTCAGACAACAAATCTGCTGGCACCTTGATGTTGGACTTCCTGAGTTCTAAAACTGTGAGAAATAAACTTCTCTTGTTTATAAGTTATCTAATCTATTTTGCTGTAGCAGTCTGAATGGACAAAATCAGAATTATTTATTTTCATTAAATTATGGTTAGAAAATGTAGACTTCTAGGCCGGGCGCGGTGGCTCACACCTGTAATCCCAGCACTTTGGGAGGCCGAGGCGGGCGGATCACGAGGTGAGGAGATCGAGACCATGGTGAAACCCCATCTCTACTAAAAATACAAAAAAATTAGCCAGGCATGGTGGCAGTCCCAGCTACTCAGAGAGGCTGAGGCAGGAGAATGGCTTGAACCCGGGAGGCGGAGCTTGCAGCGAGCCGAGATTGCGCCACTGCACTCCAGCCTGGCGATGGAGCGAGACTCCGTCTCAAAAAAAAAAAGAAAAAAGGAAATGTAGACTTCTATTTTGATTAAAATTAGGATTTTCTACTAAGCTTAATATTCAATGGACTCTTGTAAGTATGTAACGTTGTAGATATTATTTGTTTATGTGTAGTATGCTATTTTTACCTTTTTGGTCCTCTTAGTAATACACATTTAATATATATGTACACATATTTATATAAATAATTTTTGTTTAAGGGTGGGGTGTAAGGAATTTAGGACATCTTAGTAAGCTTGCCTCATGATTTTTCCCTGGCAGGTCTCTTTTAGTCCTCTTAGTAATGTATGTGTAATATATAGGTATACATATTTATATAAATAATTTTTGTTTAAGGGTGGGGAGTTTGTAAGGAGTTAAGGACATATTAGTAAGCTTGTCTCATTATGAATTTTCCCTGGCAGATCTCTAATTTTGGTCGATTGTTGCTAATTAAAAATAAAAATAAAAACATTAAAGAAATCATTCAAGATAGAGTATACTTTTAGGAGCAACCAAGCCCACTCTGGTTCTAATCAGAGGTGTTTTGTAGAGATGACATATAAGCCCCGACTCTACGGTTAGCCTGTGCTTCAGTTCTAGATTCAGGGAAGGATATCTACCAGCACCTGAGTTATGGCCACTGTAGTTAAAAAGCTATGCTACCAGCTTGAAACTCCCCAGCTCCAGAATGGGTAGAACTTGATGTTTACAGAGACACCTGGTTTCTGAACAGCAGCACAGACAGATCAGCAATCATAGTCAGGTGATGATAAAAAAAAAAAAAATGCAATGCAAGACACTGAAAAATTTCTGTAACATATTTTTAAAAATCATGCCAAAAGGGCTTGAAATAATTTTTTCCATAAAGTAAGGTCACTACTTTTAAAAAAGAGAATTTTAGAAAGCAAATATTTTCTCTCCTCAATGTGCATGTTATGTTACATCTACCCTGTAAGAGAGGGCAAAATAAAAGGAATAAAAGTAAATGAAATATGCAAGAAAATAAAATTAATGTTGGAAATAGCAAAATGCATATTCATATATCAGAAAACTAAATTAGTGATAGGAAAGATAAATTTGACAAACATATCCAGAATGCAGAATAAATTGTGAAACAAGAAACAAAAATAATTTAAAAGAATATTACAGACATGGAATAAAGAACTGGAAAAGGCTGGGTGCAGTGGCTTACGCCTGTAATCCTAGTACTTTGGGAGGCCGAGGTGGGTGGATTGACTGAGCTCAGGAGTTGGAGAGCAGCCTAGCCAACAGAGTGAAACCCCACCTCTACTAAAAATACAAAAACAAAATTAGCTGGGCGTGGTGGTGCACGGCCTGTAGTCCCAGCTACTTGGGAGCCCGAGGCATGAGAACCTCTTGAATCTGGAAACCCAGGAAGCAGAAGTTGCAGTGAGCTGAGATCGTGCCACTGCACTCCAGCCTGGGCAACAGAGTGAGTCTCTTGTCTCTAAAAGAAAAAAAAAAAAAAAGAAATGTAAATCCAAAAATGAGAATAGTAAGAAAAGTAAAGTTCAATGACAGTAATAAAACAACAGTAATACAAGAAAGATAATATGATCTGAGTGTGATAGTATTGATGAAGACACATCAGACACTTTCATAGTCATTGGAATATAGTGCTGAACAACACAAATTACATGCATTTTACATTCCAGTTGGCACAGTATCAACAAATAAGATAATATCACAACAGTGAGAGGGCTATCAAGGAAATGCAAAAGCCTAGGTGGATAGAAAGTGACAAAGGGGCAGTGGCTGCTTTAGAAAGGATGACCAGAGAGGTTCCATGAGGAGGCAGTTTTGAGTAGACCTCAGAAAGGTTCAGGAGGAAATCACCAGGTATATAGAGGTGAATATGGTTTGGGAAGGAATAGAGAAAATATTCTTGTGCTGTAGACTAATATTATTGAGGGTACAACTTCGAAAAAATTCCAACTGTGACTATAGTTGATTACGTAAACTGTAACTTAAAGAATATTAAAATATTTTCCAAGTTCCATTTTCAAAGGCCAGTGTCCACTCTCTCTCACAAAAATGTATGCCAGTGAAGTTTTACAACTGTCATAGACAACTTTAAAACTTTTTTTAAATTTCCTTTTTTTTTCTGACCATCTGAATTCAGAAACTGTATGTGCAAGGCAAAAGTGAGCATGCTAATTCGGTAGTTTAACATTCATTAAAATTTAAAAGTTCTTTGATATATAACACATTTTTTAAAATTTTATTTATTGTATTATTATACTTTAAGTTCTAGGGTACATGTGCACAACGTGCAGGTTCGTTACATATGTATACATGTGCCATGTTGGTGTGCTGCAACCATTAACTCCTCATTTACATTAGGTTTATCTCCTAATGCTATCCCTTCCCCCTCCCCCAGCTCCACGACAGGCCCGGTGTGTGATGTTCCCCTTCCTGTGTCCAAGTGTTCTCATTGTTCAACTCCCACCTATAAGTGAGAACATGTGGTGTTTGGTTTTCTGTCCTTGTGATAGTTTGCTGAGAATGATAGTTTCCAGCTTCATCCATGTCCCTACAAAGATCATGAACTCATCATTTTTTATGGCTGCATAGTATTCCATGGTGTACATGTGCCACATTTTCTTAATCCAGTCTATCATTGATGGACATTTGGGTTGGTTCTGTCTTTGCTATTGTGAATAGTGCCGCAATAAACATATGTGTGCATGTGTCTTTATAGCAGCATTATTTATACTCCTTTGGGTATATAACCAGTAATGGGATGGCTGGGTCAAATGGTATTTCTAGTTCTAGATCCCTGAGGAATTGCCACACTGACTTCCACAATGGTTGAACTAGTATAGTTTACAGTCCCACCAACAGTGTAAAAGTGTTCCTATTTCTCCACATCCTCTCCAGCACCTGTTGTTTCCTGACTTTTTAATGATCATCATTCTAACTGGTGTGAGATGGTATCTCATTGTGGTTTTGATTTGCATTTCTCTGATGGCCAGTGATGATGAGCATCTTTTCATGTGTCTGTTGGCTGCATAAATGTCTTCTTTTGAGAAGTGTCTCTTTGTATCCTTTGCCCACTTTTCGATGGGGTTGTTTGATTTTTTTCTTGTAAATTTGTTTAAGTTCATTGTAGATTCTGGATATTAGCCCTTTGTCAGATGGGTAGATCGTAAAAATTTCCTTGCATTCTGTAGGTTGCCTGTTGACAATGATGGTAGTTTCTTTTGCTGTGCAGAAGCTCTTTAGTTTAATCAGATCCCATTTGTCAATTTTGGCTTTTGTTGCCATTGCTTTTGGTGTTTTAGACATGAAGTCCTTGCCCTTGCCTATGTCCTGAATGGAATTGCCTAGATTTTCTTCTAGGGTTTTTATGGTTTAGGTCTAACATTTAAGCCTTCAATCCATCTTGAATTAATTTTTGTATAAGATGTAAGGAAGGGATCCAGTTTTAGCTTTCTACATATGGCTAGCCAGTTTTCCCAGCACCATTTATTAAATAGGGAATCCTTTCCCCATTGCTTGTTTTTGTCAGGTTTGTCAAAGATCAGATGGTTGCTGATGTGTGGTATTATTTCCGAGGGCTCTGTTCTGTTCCATCATCTATATCTCTGTTTTGGTACCAGTACCATACTGTTTTGGTTACTGTAGCCTTACAGTATCGTTTGAAGTCAGGTAGCATGATGCCTCCAGCTTCATCCTTTTTGCTTAGGATTGTCTTGGCAATGCAGGCTCTTTTTGGTTCCATATGAACTTTAAAGTAGTTTTTTCCAATTCTGTGAAGAAAGTCATTGGTAGCTTGATGGGGATGGTGTTGAATCTATAAATTACCTTGGGCAGTATGGCCATTTTCACAATATTGATTCTTCCTATCCATGAGCATGGAATGTTCTTCCATTTGTTTGTGTCCTCTTTTATTTTGTTGAGCAGTGGTTTGTAGTTCTCCTTGAAGAGGTCCTTCACATCCCTTGTAAGTTGGATTCCTAGGTATTTTATTCTCTTTGAAGCAACTATGAATGGGAGTTCACTCATGATTTGGCTCTCTGTTTGTCTGTTATTGGTGTAGAGGAATGCTTGTGATTTTTGCACATTGATTTTGTATCCTGAGACTTTGCTGAAGTTGCTTATCATCTTAAGGAGATTTTGGGCTGAGACGATGGGGTTTTCTAAATATACAATCATGTTATCTGCAAACAGGGACAATTTGACTTCCTCTTTTCCTAATTGAATACCCTTTATTTCTTTCTCCTGCCTGATTGCCCTGGCCAGAACTTCCAACACTATGTTGAATAGGAGTGGTGAGAGAGGGCATCCTTGTCTTGTGCCCGTTTTCAAAGGGAATGATTCCAGTTTCTGCCCACTCAGTCTGATATTGGCTGTGGGTTTGTCATAGATAGCTCTTATTATTTTGAGACATGTCCCATCAATACCTAGTTTATTGAGAGTTTTTAGCATGAAGGGCTGCTGAATTTTGTTGATGGCCTTTTCTGCATCTATTGAGAAAATCATGTGGTTTTTGTCTTTGGTTCTGTTTATATGATGGATTACATTTATTGATTTGTGTATGTTGAACCAGACTTGCATCACAGGGATGAAGCCAACCTGATCGTTGTTGACAAGCTTTTTGATGTGCTGCTGGATTCGGTTTGCCAGTATTTTATTGAGGATATTTGCATCGATGTTCATCAGGGATATTGGTCTAAAATTCTTTTTTTGTAGTGTCTCTGCCAGGCTTTGGTATCAGGACGATGCTGGCCTCATGAAATGAGTTAGGGTGGATTCCCTCTTTTTCTATTGATTGGAATAGTTTCAGAAGGAATGAGACCAGCTGCTCCTTGTACCTCTGAAAGAATTTGGCTGTGAATCTGTCTGGTCCTGGACTTTTTTGGTTTGGAAGGCTATTAATTATTGCCTCAATTTCAGAGCCTGTTATTGGTCTATTCAGGGATTCAACTTCTTCTGGTTTAGTCTTGCAAGGGTGTATGCGTCCAGGAATTTATCCATTTCTTCTAGATTTTCTAGTTTATTTGCGTAGAGGTGTTTATAGTATTCTGATGGTAGTTTGTATTTCTGTGGGATTGGTGGTGATATCCCCTTTATCATTTTTTATTGTGTCTATTTGATTCTTCTCTCTTTTCTTTTTTATTAGTCATGCTAGCAGTCTATCAATTTTGTTGATCTTTTCCAACTCCTGGATTCACTGATTTTTTGAAGGGTTTTTTGTGTCTCTATCTCCTTCAGTTCTACTCTGATCGTAGTTATTTCTTGCCTTCTGCTAGCTTTTGAATGTGTTTGCTCTTCCTTCTCTAGTGCTTTTAATTGTGATGTTAGGGTGTCGATTTTAGATCTTTCCTGCTTTCTCTTGTGGGCATTTAGTGCTATAAATTTCCCTCTACATGCTGCATTAAATGTGTCCCAGAGATTCTGGTATATTGTGTCTTTGTTCTCATTGTTTTCAAAGAACATCTTTATTTCTGCCTTCATTTCGTTATGTACCCAGTAGTCACTCAGGAGCAGGTTGTTCAGTTTCCATGTGGTTGAGCTGTTTTGCGTGAGTTTCTTAATCCTGAGTTCTTGTTTGATTGCACTGTGGTCTGAGAGACAGTTTGTTATAATTTTTGTTTTTTTACATTTGCTGAGGGGTGCTTTACTTCCAACTATGTGTTCAATTTTGGAATAAGTGTGATGTGGTGCTGAGAAGAATGTATATTCTGTTGATTTGGGGTGTAGAGTTCTGTAGAGGTCTATTAGGTCCACTTGGTGCAGAGCTGAGTTCAATTCCTGGATATCCTTGTTAACTTTCTGTCTCGTTGATCTGTCTAATGTTGACAGGGGGGTGTTGAAGTCTCCCATTATTATTGTGTGGGAGTCTAAGTCGCTTTGTAGGTCTCTAACGACTTGCTTTATGAATCTGGGTGTTCCTATATTGGGTGCATATACATTTAGGATAGTTAGCTCTTCTTGTTGAATTGATCCCTTTACCATTATGTAATGGCCTTCTTTGTCTCTTTTGATCTTCGTTGGTTTAAAGTCTGCTTTATCAGAGACTAGGATTGCAACCCCTGCTTTTTTTTGTTTTCCATTTGCTTGGTAGATCTTTCTCCATCCCTTTCTTTTGAGCCTATGTGTGTCACTGCACATGAGATGGGTCTCCTGAATACGGCACACTGATCGGTCTTGACTCTATCTAATTTGCCAGTCTGTGTCTCTCAACTGGAGCATTTAGCCCATTTACATTTAAGGTTAATATTGTTATGTGTGAATTTGATCTTGTCATTAAGATGTTAGCTGGTTATTTCGCTCATTAGTTTATGCAGTTTCTTCCTAGCCTTGATGGTCTTTACAATTTGGCATGTTTTTGCAGTGGCTGGTACCAGTTGTTCCTTTCCACGTTTAGTGCTTCCTTCAGGAGCTCTTGTAGGGCAGGCCTGGTGGTAACAAAATCTCTCAGCATTTGCTTGTCTGTAAAGGATTTTATTTCTCCTACCCTTATGAAGCTTACTTTGGCTGTATATGAAATTCTGGGTTGAAAATTCTTTGCTTTAAGAATGTTGAATATTGGCCCCCACTCTCTCTGGCTTGTAGAGTTTCTGTTGAGAGATCTGCTGTTAGTCTGATGGGCTTCCCTTTGTGGGTAACCCGACCTTTCTCTCTGGCTGCCCTTAACATTTTTTCCTTCATTTCAACTTTGGTGAATCTGACAATTATGTGTCTTGGAGTTGCTTTTCTTGAGGAGTATCTTTGTGGCGTTCTCTGTATTTCCTGAATTTGAATGTTGGCCTGCCTTGCTAGGCTGGGGAAGTTCTCTTGGATAATATCCGGAAGAGTGTTTTCCAACTTGGTTCCATTCAAAGGTAGATTTGGTCTTTTCACATAGTCCCATATTTCTTGGAGGCTTTGTTCATTTCTTTTTACTCTTTTTTCTCTAAACTTCTCTTCCCACTTCATTTCATTCATTTGATCTTCAATCACTGATACCCTTTCTTCCACTTGATTGAATCGGCTACTGAAGCTTGTGCATGCATCACGTATTTCTCGTGCCACGGTTTTCAGCTCCATCTGGTCATTTAAGGTCTTCTCTACACTGTTCTAGTTAGCCATTTGTCTAATCTTTTTTCAAGGTTCTTAGCTTCTTTGTGATGGGTTGAACATCCTCCTTTAGCTCGGAGAAGTTTGTTATTACCAATCATCTGAAGCTTTCTTCTCTCAACTTGTCAAAGTGATTCTCCTTCCAGCTTTGTTCCGTTGCTGGCGAGGAGCTGTGTTCCTTTGGAGGAGAAGAGGTGCTCTGATTTTTAGAATTTTCAGCTTTTCTGCTCTGGTTTCTCCCCATCTTTTTGGTTTTATCTACCTTTGGTCTTTGATGGTAGTGACGTGCAGATGGGGTTTCGGTGTGGATTTCCTTTCTGTTTGTTAGTTTTCCTTCTAACAGTCAGGACCGTCAGCTACAGGTCTGTTGGAGTTTGCTGGAGGTCCACTCCTGACCCTGTTTGCCCGGGTATCACCAGTGGAGGCTACAGAAGAGCAAATATTGCAGAACGGCAAATGTTGCTGCCTGATCCTTCCTCTGAAAGCTTCATCTCAGAGGGGCACCCGGCTGTATGAAGTGTCAGTCGGCCCCTACTGGGAGGTGTCTCCCAGTTAGGCTACTTGGAGGTCAGGGACCCATTTGAGGAGGCAGTCTGTCCGTTCTCAGATCTCAACCTCCGTGCTGGGAGAACCACTACTCTCTTCAAAGCTGTCAGATAGGGAGGTTTAAGTCGGCAGAAGTTTTTGCTGCCTGTTGTTCAGCTATGCCCTGCCCCTAGGTGTGGAGTCTACAGAGGCAGGCAGGCCTCCTTGAGCTGCAGAGGGCTCCACCCGGTTCGAGCTTCCCAGCTGCTTTGTTTACCTACTCAAGCCTCAGCAATGGTGGATGCCCCTCCCCCAGCCTTGCTGCCACCTTGCAGTTCGATCTCAGACTGCTGTGCTAGCAGTGAGCGAGGCTCCGTGGGTGTGGGACCCTGTGAGCCAGGCGCAGGATATAATCTCCTGGTGTGCCATTTGCTAAGACCGCTGGAAAAGCGCAGTATTAGGGTGGGAGTGTCCCGATTTTCCAGGTACCATCTGTCATGGCTTCCTTTGGCTAGGAAAGGGAATTCCCTGACTCCTTGCACTTCCTGGGTGAGGCGATGCCCAGCCCTGCTCCGTTGGCTGCACCCACTGTCTGACAAGTCCCAGTGAGACAAACCCAGTACCTCAGTTGGAAATGCAGAAATCACCCATCTTCTGCATTGCTCACACTGGGAGCTGTAGACTGGAACTGTTCTTATTTGGCCATCTTGGAACCTCCGATATAGAACCCATTTTTATAAGTTACTTGGTAAAATTGTTTGAAATGACTTTTGTAGAAAGTGAAAAAAAATTAATTACAAATCTCAATCTTCCTGAGGTACAATCATTATTTCACATTTTACAAATTAAATGTATAAAACATAATACACACACTACACCCTGAACCGTAAACTAGCAGTAATGTTTGAGAGGAAACTGTTTAAGTAACTGAAATCGTTTATACAGATTAAATTTATAATTCACAGGAGGGGAACTCCATTCATCCTACAAGGCTCAGCCCATGGCACCCCTCCTGTGACAGTTTCCCCCATCCCTATTTCCCCAGACACAATCAGATTTACAGCCCGTTCTGCTCCCATTGCACCTATTCCGTGCTCTATACCTACTGTTGAATTGTATGTTAATTCTTTGCCTCTTTACAGTTCCTCCTACCCCCACCAGTAGACTATGAGAACCTTTGTTTTATCTACTTTGATTTTCCTGTCCTTAACACAGTGCCTAGGATTCACACATTGATTGGACAGGATTTTATTGTCAATTATGAGCAATCATATGACCAAGTTGAGCAAGATAAACCCTGCCCTAGATTAGACTACTAGTTCACAGTCTAGTAGGGGAGAAAGTATGTACACGAATCATTAACATGCAGAGTGATACATTAATGAATGTATATACCAGGTAGAGCAGTGACTCTGCCTGGGGTTGTATTCCTGAGGAAGTAACTAGTCAGCTGAGCTGTTCAACAAGCATTAGGCATTAACTCTGTTGGTGATGTGTTGGATGGCTAATGAATAGAAAACTGAATAGAAAGAGCATTTACCTTCCCTCCAAAGATATACAATCTTGAATGAATAGTTCGAGTAACAATGGCACGGGTAGTCAATAAGGTAGCAAGGCTGATAGCCAATGGGGTAAACTGTTAAAATATTGAACTCTTCTATACCAGTGGTAAATAGCAGCCACTACCAGCACCTGTCTATTTGTTCTTTACTCTACCTCTTCTCAGTACTCCCAATACCCTCTTATATGACCGACAGACCCTCCTATGTTCCAGCAAGTAAAGGGTCAATGCCCTTATGCACTAGACATTTTACACACAATTCCAAGGGAGGCACTTTGCCAAGAAAGAAAAAAAAAATTACAAGATTTGAAATAGCGGTATTTGGTAAACTGCAGTTGAAAGCCAGGGTATGAAGTTCAAGTTGGGGAAAAGAGAAAATGGAAATGAAGAATTGAGAAGGGCAATGAAGAGCCACAGAAAAATTCTAAGCAGATTTGCTTTAAAAAAAATTCTGTCCAACGTTAGTATATAAGTGCTCATTAATATTTGTTGAATATGATTATGCTAACACTAATTTACACAAACCTCTAACCAATGGGAGAAAAAGAAGCTTTCATAAACACAGACTTAGATGCAGGGAATTTACTCCCTTATCCCCACAAATTACAGACTCTATTATTCTACTATAACTTTGCAATTGGTGATTTCAATATTACAGACGTGAATACTGAGAAATAATTAGGGGAAGAAAATCAAATGCAGCTGATCTGGACTGTTTTTTCTTCTATTTCGCTCAGAACTTTTAAACACATAGCATGACTAAATGCAGATAAATGGGTTTACCCATTATTGTGAATAGGCATGAGATCACTCAGAAATGCTGGATTAAAAATGGCCAATAAGAAAGGCTTGACTGTAGGCAAGTATCAATAGAATGGGTTCTCCATTACTTTAATTCCTTATTTTCAGAAGAGATAAGAAATTCCTCATTAATGGATGTACTCAATGAGAACTAAACACTCAAAACAGGACCTGAGTAAATCACTGTTTTATTTTAACATTACTGTTTACTATTCTTCCTAACTGGCAGTTACTGCTTTGTAGATACTACAAATCACAATATAATTCCCATCATTATATGTATAATATGTGTTCCTTCTTGTTCTACCTTAACAGTAAGTGGCAAATACATCATTTTTATTGAATATTAATTTTCAATTTATTTCAGCAGCAAGCACCAAAATCAAAACCCAACAATCAATATAATAAGTATATGTAACAAATAATCTGAAATGTAGCCCCATTAAGACATGTGGGTGCAATATTTTTATATTCCCAAAGGTCTGCATATTTTGGGGGCATTAAACAACAGGGAACTAAAATTTAACACAAAATCAGGTGCCATTTAATACTGTTTAGTATTTGAAAATTATTTATTTAGTAATACAGATAGTCTTAATGTGCTGTAAATGTTTCTCGCACAGCATCATACTGTCAGAAGTTTTTCCCTTTTGGAGGCTTCTTTTTTCCATTCCTCTCCAGTAACTGGCCTCCCAATGCCAGCAACTCAGGTAGATTCATGCAGTCATTCCTCTTCTCTCTGTACTGGTAAGCGCTCTGGAGGAAGAACAGATTCCAATTTCTGCCAGCGCTCTGGGGGCCACAGGATATGTGTGGCATGGGCATGCAGAAGTCCTAGGGAAACCTGAATTCATGAGAAACAGAAAGAAATCAATAAAGAGATCATTTTATAAGAATCGTTATTAATAGCTTGAAAGCAGAATTTAATCCAGGTTTAACATTCCATGGAAAAGTGATGATGAATAAAAAAAATAGTAAACACCTTTTGTAGCCATTGAAATACAAAGAAAAAAAACAGTAAGCACTTCTATAGCATTTTTCTAGGTGCTATTGTATGTAATCTCCTTTAATCCTCACAAAAACCATGAGGTAGGTTCTGTTAGTATTTCCCTTTTACAGATGAGAAAGCAAAGCTCAAAGAGGTTAAAAAACTTGCCAAAAGTCATAGAACCACTAAGCGGTTAGTCTGTCTTTAGAACCAAGCAGTTTGACTCCAGAGTCCACCATCTTAACCGTTAGCCTCAAGAGCCTATTTGCATAGACCCAGGAAGCATAAATCTGGTGTATACTCTCAGAGTTTCCCACAGAGTCATTGGTATCCTAGAGAGACTTTCTTTATGGAAAAATCACAAAGTCCTAAAAAATATATATATTTTGTGAAAAACATTTTCCCACCTACTAGATGAGCAGCAGGAGTTAGGTGTGAGACTGGGTGGGCTGTTTCCATGGAGAGTACACTGAGTAACACGTATCTAGTACTCATGGAGAGAGGTGGAAAACAAAGAGAAAGCAAACAAGGTGGGATGGGTAGCGAGGAAAAATAATAAAATATATAGATCATGGCAGATGGTAAAGAATCCCCATCAGCAGAGGCAAACAGAGATTGGCGAGGATGGAAGAGGAGGTGAGGGGGAGGACTTAAGACTGAGCCCAAAGACAGGAAGGGAGCCCTTAAACATCTTAAATCTTCTTAAAGACATCAATTTCAGCGAACAGGAGAACATAGCAAACTTGTTTAAAAGGCAGATCAGGGTCTTATCTTAAGAGATGAACCTTCAAGAGGTCTGAAGGAGGGCCTGGAAATCTGTGTTTTTTAAAAAAAATTGTTGTTATAGTTACTATCAGGTGATATTTTAATGGTATTTAGAAGCTTACAAAATACACTCATATTTAGCACTTATTTACTGAGTGCCAGTTATAAAGTAATACTATATGTCCACTTTATTTACCATTTTATTTTCAAATGTTTTTCCTATAAATTGGACTTCCACAAAAATTAACATAAAACATTCCTTTCACTGAAGCTCTTGTATTTGCTATCACATGAATTCAAGAAATCTCTTCTATTTGCTATCGTAGGTATTCAAAAAAATCACATTGTCTAGGGACTCGAAGACGGAGCTGGATATCAGGGAAAGCTTCCAAAAAGATAATCAAAAACACACTGTTTACACAGAAGAAGAAGAAGAAGAAAAATCTTTTAACAACAACTTGAAATACAAACTAAATAAGCATAAAGAGTAGCAAGAAGCCCTTGGGCTCAATAAAGGGTTTTTTTTTCTTCTACTTGTTATTTTGAAAATCAGAACTGTAAAAAATTTGAAAGTGTGGTACAAAAACCAGCTCCATCAAAAGTAAGCACTTAACATTTTGCTGCATTCATTTCTTTCTCATTTTATGTGTATGTACATATATGTTACATGTACACAGCCACTTCTTCTAAACTGTTTGATAGTTGCTGACATCATGCTAAATTTATCCCTGAATACTTCAACATATATCTCCTGAGAACTAAGACCATTTCATATATGAACACAATACCATTATTATATATCAGATATTTAATGTAGATACAATATTATTACATAGTCTATATTCAAAATTTTCCAATTGTCCCAGTGATGTCTTTTATAGCAATTATTTTTAAAAATTCAAGGTCTAATTAAGGGTCACAAATTGCATTTGGTGGTCATTACTTTGCTTTGGTTTACATTTAATTTCTTTTAATCTGGAGTCCCGGCAAGCTCCCTTGTAAAATGTCCTATATCTGGAATTGCTTGATTTTTTTGCCTCATGACTAGAGTCAAGTTCCATCAAATCAGGAGGCACAAAATATCGGTGCGTCTCATTGTTGCGATGCCAAGTTTGATTACTTAAGGCAATATTGACTAGATTTCTCCATCATAAATAAATCTTTTTCCTTCTGTAATTAACAACTCTGTGAGATATTTTGTAATAATGTAAATATCCTATATGCAAGCTATATTTCATCTAGTTGTTTTAACATTCATTGATGATTCTGTCTGAATCACTTATTACATTAGGGATTACAAAATTTTTGATTTTCCAAATCTGTTCCTTCTTTTGCATTTATTAGTTGGCATTGTACTCTAAAAAAAAGTGCTTTCCTTCTCACCCTAGCTGCCTCTATTATAACTATCAAGAAGTCCTTTAAGTCAAAATCTGTGACTACTTTTTATTTATCTGTTTGATGCTCAAATGTCTTAAGTTTGGCCAGTGGGAGCCCTATGTGTCCTTTGGACATGTCTCCATCAGTATTTTAGCACTACCTTACTTTTTGGCACTATTAGTTGTTACAGGCTTACCCTGCACCTTAGACCTGTTCCACCTGAGATCAGACATTTCTTTAAAGTGCCTTGGTTTCTTTTAGCAAGGAATACTATTTAGAAACCAAGATTTGGTACTAGGTGTGCTCAGTGCTCCTGGGGTGTCAATATTCTATACCATTTCAGGGAATACACATAAAAAATCCAATACCACAAAGTTCTCCCTCACCTTCTGCACTCCATATTTTATCTCCCTTCTTCCACAGTGATTACCCTGGCTCCACACAACATTAACACATTTACTCATTTATACTTTTCTAAAATATACTCAAAATAGTTTCAAGGTGACTACACTACAACCATTACCAACAATAAATCTGCTGAGTACAAATTAAGATTTCTGTGTAATTATTTTAGTCCTTAAAATATATCTCATTTTAAGGGGGTACTTGTAGGCTGGAGTGCAGTGGCACGATCTTGGCTCACTGCAAGCTCCACCTCCCAGGTTCATGCCATTCTCCTGTCTCAGCCTCCTGAGTAGCTGGGACTACAGGCACCTGCCACCATGCCCAGCTAATTTTTTGTATTTTTAGTAAAGAGGGGGTTTCACTGTGTTAGCCAAGATGGTCTCGATCTTCTGACCTAGTGATTCACCTGCCTCGGCCTCCCAAAGTGCTGGGATTACAGGCGTGAGCCACTGCGCCCGGCCTGGAAGAAATTCTTTTTTTTCTCCCCAGTATAGTTATGTTACCATTTGATATAGAGGTAGGCTCATTTGTTTCTATTTATACTCAATTTTGGAGTTTTGCTTTAATTATCCATTTTTGATTCCATTTTATTTTTGAATATATATAAATTTACATCCTTCAAAAGTTAAGATTATTTTTTAAAGATGTGGTAGGCAGAATGATGCCTCCCCGCCACTGTCCTGGCAAAAGATGTCCACATCTTAATTGCCAGAACCTGTGAATATGTTAGAGAATAAAGAAGAATTAAGATGCTAACCAGTTGACCTTAAGATAATAAGAATATTCTCTATTATTTTATGGGCCTGAATGTAATCACAAGGGTTCTAAAAAGTGAAAGCAGGAGGCAGAAGGGTCAGATTCAAAGAGATTTGAAAATGCAGTGCTGCTGGCTTTGAAGGTAAAGAAGAGGACCATGAGCCAAGGAATGCAGGCCGCCTCTCGAAGCTAGAGAAAGGAAGGAGATGAATTATCCTCTGGAACTTTCAGAAGGAATGCAGCCCTGTTGACATCTTAACTTTAGCCCAGTGAGACCCATATTGGACTTTTGACCTCCAGAACTGTAAAATAGTACATTTGTGTTGTTGTAAGGAGCTACATTTATGGGAATGTATTAGATCAGCAATAGGAAACTAAAACAAAAAGTATACAAAGAGAAATCCCATTCCCATCTTCCACCCCATCCCCAATAGGTAACTAATTTTATTAGTTTCTGGTTTGTTGTTTCTGTGTTTCCTTTTAGAAGAGAAAAAAAAGCAAATAAGGATACACACATATTCCTTTTTCCCTTTTAGACTTATACCAAAGGTAACATGCTATACTCTCTTGTGCACCTTGCTTTTACTCTCAACAGTATATCCTGGAAGCTACCTCTATCACTTCATAGAAATGAACTCTGTTTTTTTTTTTTAAAGTCTCCTCACCCCACCCAACCCTAGTGATTCCGCTGATTACTCAGTTGGGGAACCTAAATCTGTAGTTTCCACTTTGTTTCACGTCTCGAAAAGGTAAATCTAATTAACTTTAAAGAATCCCTTGAATGTATTCCAGAACATCCTAAAAAAACATTCCATCTATGTTAACTGCCAGGAAATACTTCCCTAGACCTAAATGATCTGTCATATTGCAGTTTTTATCCAGTTTTGTTCTTACCTGAGCTCAGCAGAGTTGGAAAACAGCTGGTCTCCATCTCTTCTACAATAACCCTTTTTAAAATTTGATAGCTGCTACTCAGATGTACCTCAAGCCTTTATTTGCTCTTCAAGATGTTTAAATTTTTTTTCAAAAGGGTGATTTGCCAGTTTTCTAACTTGGCTGAACTCTTGCCAATATATCTGCTTGCTGGCTTAGCTTTGGACTCAGTTTTGGGCATAGTGATTCAATTTTTTTTTAATCAACACTCATTTTACCAAAACCAATCTTAGAATTCTTTTATTTTAAACATTTATTAAGGCTACTACTCTTGCTTCCTGAAAAAAATAATTCATCTTCACAATGATGAATGATGAGAATTCTATCAGATAACATCAATATTGCTTCAAAACATGGTACGGGAATGCAAAATTCAGGGTTTCTTCTTTTAATACTGAGAATAATAGAGAGCGAGAGAGTGTCTATTCATCCTCCATAGTGTCTTCTCATGGATCTTCATTTTTTAAAATTGATATGTCTACAGGCAGGCAAAGAGTATAGTGAATATAGAAAGAGATAAAAATCCAGAAATATATGAACTTTGTAAAAATTAAAAGTCATCCTTCAGGTACAGTTTTGACTTGCATACTGGCTGTATTAGCTAGGTTCTCCAGAGAAACTGAACCAACAGAGTGTGTGTGTGTGTGTGTGTGTGTGTGTGTGTGTGTGTGTGTAGAGAGAGAGAGAGATTTATAGACATTTTTAAAAAGATATTAGTTGCCCTAATATAGTTGCTTCTCAATACTGCTAGGTCCCACGTTCTTTCCTGAAAAAATAGACTCATCAGTAAGTAAGTACACATTGTTATGTGCTAAATTGTGTTCCCTCAACTTTATATGTTGAAGTCCTAACTCCTAATACCTCAGAATGTGACTGTATTTGGATATGCTAACTTTAAAGGGATGATTAAGTTAAAATGAGGCCTGAAGGCAACCGGATTAGTGACCTTACGAGAAGAGGAGATTATGACACACAGAGAAACACCAGAAGCACATGTGCACACAGAGAAGGTCATGTGAGAACATAGCAAGACGGTGCCCATCAGCAGCCAAGGAGGGGGACTGTAGAAAAAAACCAAACATATACTGAACCCTTGATCTTGGACTTCTAGTTCCAGGATTGTCAGAAAATAAATTTCTGTTGTTTAAGCCACACAGTCTGTGGTATTTTGTTATGAGAGTCCTAGCAAGCTAATACACACATGAATTAAAAAAACACTGTGCAGCCGGGTGTGGTGGCTCATGCCTGTAATCTCAGCACTTTGGGAGGCCGAGGTGGACAGATCACTTGAGGTCAGGAGTTCAAGACCAGCCTGGCCAACATGGCAAAACCCTGTCTCTACTAAAAATACAAAAATTAGGCAGATGCAGTGGCACCTGCCTGTAATCCCAGCTACTTGCCAGGCTGAGGCAGAATAATTGCTTGAACCCAGGAGTTAGAGGTTGCAGTGAGCCAAGATTGTGCCACTGCACTCCAGCCTTGGTGATAGAGCAAGACTCCATATCAAAACAAAAAAACAAAAAAACAAAAAAACAAAAAAACAAAAAACCAAACAACACTGTGCTAGAAGTCAGGTCCATGAAATGTCCTAATACTTACTCCTCAACATAGGGGAACAAAGAAATATGTTGAGAGAAAAACAAAACAATTTTTGCTTTAAAGAAAAAGAGAGAGATGCTTAAGTACATATAACTCTTCCAATAGGTTAAATACTTTGAATAACCAACCTAACATCTTATTGGAACTTGATTCTCCCCTCTCCTTACTTATTTGTGTCCCATGTGTAACTGTGTCTCCTTCAATGGATTCACATTTTTCAGGTAGAAGAAAGTTACTTTTACAGTACATTTCAAAACACAATAGCAAAAGCATATTAAATGAACCCTGCAACCTTAAGCAGATCAGTGCATTTTCAGTATTTATTGAATGTGAAGATAAGTTCACCTACATGTCTTAATAGAACTCTTGTAATAACTGTTGCCCCTATGGTAGAGTGGGAGGAAACTGAGCCCACAGATTGGAAATTCATAATCTAGAATAGTAGTCACCAAACTGTTTTGATTATGCATCAGCAGAAAATTTGACGATTCATCCCTATTATTTATGTTAAAATTACATATCTGCTATTAACAATCCATAAAATCAAATGTTAATATGGCTTAGATTCTTATTTTAGATACAAATAGAAGTTCTAATATTTTTTTCTTGCCTCCCATGGATTATTGTATTCATTACTTGAATATTCCTGGTTCCCACTTTAGCAATCTCTGTTTTAGGAAACACCAAAATTACTGGCTGGAAAGTGATCCACAATATCAGTCAATGGGTTTGTTTTGCCCACACAATGCCAACGAACCACATGGACTAAATTTGCACTGAATTGTCTGTCTTTGATTGAGTTGGATCCACTGAGAAGTTATTTTGGCATCTGGTAGACACAGTCTTCATGAGCCCAGCCTTTCCTTCAGATGCCAGGGGGACAGGTGTGTGTGGCTTTGGTTCCCTCCCCTCCCTTTCCACAAACCTATAATCTACCTAACACTCTTTCATTTCTTGGCTTCAGGTAGTTTCACCCTCTCTTGAGGGAAAGGCTTGCAAGGACAAGATAAGGACAAGCAAATGCAAAAGAGCCTCGAGTTGGGATGGAGGAAAAAACACAGGAAAGAAAATCAGGAAGAACAAGACTATTAGCGGGAAGAAAGACATTTTTAAAAAGATGTTCAGGCACTTCTACCATGTGAGGGGCCCTCACCAGACGCTGAATTTTCTAGCCCCTTAATCTTGGATTTCCTAACCTCCAGAACTGTGAGCAATATATTTCTGTTTAGAAGCTTAAAAAAACAAAAAACAAAAAATGTTCAGAACTTGTATTAGTCCATTACCATGCTGCTAATAACTAATAAAGACATACCCAAGACTGGGTAATTTATAAAGGAAAGAGGTTTAGTTGACTCACAGTTACTGTGACGAAACTTACAATCACAGCAGAAGGGGAAGCAAACATGTCGCAGCAAGCAGAAGTGCTGAGCAAAAGAGGGAAAAGCCCTTTATAAAACCATCAGATCTCATGAGACTCAGTCACTAACACAAAAACAGCATGAGGGTAATTGACCCCATGATTCAATTACCTCCTACCAGGTCCCTCCTATGACATGTGGGGATTGTGGGAATTACAATTCAGGATGAGATTTAGGTGGGGACACAACCAAACCATATCATTCCACACCCAGCCCCTCCCAAATCTCATGTCCTCTCATTTCAAAACACAATCATGTCTTTCCAACAGTCCCGCAAAGTCTTAACTCATTCCACCATTAACCCGAAAGTCTAAGTCCAAAGTCTCATCTGAGACAAGGCAAGTCCCTTCCACCTATGAGCCTGTAAAATCATAAGCAAGTTAGTTATGTCCTAGATACAATGAGGGTACAGGCATTGGGTAAATACAGCCATTCCAATGGAAGAAATTGGACAATACAAAGGGACTACAGGCCCCATGCAAGTCTGAAATCCAGTAGGGTAGTCATTAAACCTTAAAGTTCCAAAATGATTCTCGTTTGACTCCATGTCTCATACAAGTCATGCTGATGCAAGAGGTGAGCTCCAATGGCCTTGGGCAGCTCTGTCCCTGTGGCTTTGCAGGGAACACCTCCTCTTCTGGCTGTTTTCATGGGGTGGTATTGAGTGTCTGCAGCTTTTCCAGGTGCACAATGCAAGCTATCAGTGGATCTACCATTTTGGGGTCTGGAGGACGTTGGCCCTCTTCTCACAGTTCCACTAGGCAGTGCCCCATTGGGGACTCTGTGTGAGGGCTCCAACCCCACATTTCCCTTCCACACTGCCCTAGCAGAGGTTCTTCATGAGAGCTCCCCATCTGCAGCAGACTTCTTCCTGGACATCCAGGCATTTCCATATATTCTCTGAAGTCTAGATGGAGGTTCCCAAACCTCAATTCTTGACTTCTATACATCTGCAGGCCCAACCACATGGTAGCCGCCAAGGCTTGGGGCTTGTACCCTCCGAAGCAATGGTCTGAGCTGTACCTTGGCCCCTTTTAACCACGGCTGAATCCAAGGCATCTGGGACTCAGGGCACCATGTCCTGAGGCTACTTAGAGCAGGCGGGTCCTGGGCCCAGCCCATGAAACCATTTGTCCCTCCTAGGCCTCCAGGCCTGTGATGGGAGGGGCTGCCATGAGGTCTCTGAAATGCCCTGGAGACATTTTCCTCATTGTTTTGGCAAATAACATGGGGCTCCTCATTACTTATGCACATTTCTGCAGCTGGGTTGAATTTTTCCCAAGAAAATGAGTTTTTCTTTTCTAACGCATCATCAGGCTGCAAATTCTCCAAACTTTCTACTCTGTTACCTCTTGAATGCTTTGCTGCTTAGAAATTTCTTCCAACAGATACCCTAAATCATCTCTCTCAAGTTTAAAGTTCCACAGATCTCTAGGGCAGGGGGAAAATGCCACAGTCTCTTTGCTAAAGAATAACAGAAGTCATATTTGCTCCAGTTCCCAACAAGTTCCTCATCTCCACCTGAGACCACCTCAGCCTAGATTTTATTGTCCATATCACTAACAGTATTTTGCTCAAAGCTATTAAATAAGTCTCTAGGAAGCTCCAAACTTTCCCATATTTTCCCATCTTCTGAGCCCTCCAAGTCTCTAGGAAGTTCCCAATTTTCTCACGCTTTCCTATCTTTTTCTGATCCCTCCAAACTGTTTCAACCTCTGCCTGTTACCCAGTTCCAAAGTTGCTTCTACTTTTTGGGGTATCTTTAAGCAGAACCCCACTCCCAGTACCAACTTACTGTATTAGTCCATTCTCATGCTGCTAATAAAGACCTACTTGAGACTGTAATTTACAAAGGATAGAGGTTTAATTGACTCACAGTTCAGCATGGCCGGAGAGGCCTCAGGAAACTTACAGTCACGGAAGAAAGGGAAGCAAGCATGTCCTTCTCCACATGGCGGCAGCAAGGAGAAGTGTCAAGCAAAAGGGGGAAAGCCCCTTATAAAACCACCAGATCCCATGAGAACTCAGTCACTATCATGAGAACAGCATGAGGGAAACTGCCTCCATGATTCAAATACCTCCCACCAGGTCCCTCCCATGACACATGGGGATTATGGGAAGTATAATTCAAGATATGATTTGGGTGGGGACACAGCCAAACCATGTCAGAACTAGAGCCAGGGTCAGAAGATGATCAATGTCAGGTGTGAGGAATGAGGTGAAGCACAACCCTTTTAAATCCATTTGATTAAAATATTTTGTAAGCAGGAGAAAGAACCTGCACTTTTAGCAAATAAAATATTTTGATGAATTTTACTTAGCGGTATAAGAAGAGAGAGAAATTCCCAAATAAACAAAGCAGCAGTCAGATGATATTTATTCTACAATAATAAATTACCTACAATTATGTTTGAAAGTCAAAACAAACTGAAACAATATCCAAAATTTGAAATGTTGTTCTAAAATAGATACTGATTTCTCAATGCTTAAAGAAATGTCAGCTCTCCAATCTGATATCAAAGGTCCTTCACAGTCACATCCTTCCAAACTCATCTTCATAATTTCTCAGTACAAGTACTCTACTCTCAGGGCCTCTCCAGAGCACCCACAACAGGACATACCATATCTATCTGCCTGCTTCTGATTACTGTTGTCCTTCCACTTTGTAATCCTCTTCCTTAGATCCCTGGATCTCTCTTGTAAGACCCAATTCAGTCCTGACTCTTCCATGTAGTCCCTCCCAGCCACTCCAATTCATATCTGTTTGTTCCTGACCAAGGAAGGAATCAAGGCCTGGTATACGGTCTCCCCAATATCCAGTTCTTCCCAATATAAAGATCAATATATTTGAGTTAAATATATTTTTTACAAAATAGCACAACTCTTATTTTCTTGACTTCCCACCTTTGGATCCAGAGGATTACACAGCTATCATCCAGTGTTTTCTCTTAGAATGTATAAGGCTGGTGGTGAGTATAAGGCTGGTGAGGTATCATCAAAAGTGGTGAC
This sequence comes from Hylobates moloch, assembly GCF_009828535.3. Taxonomy (NCBI): domain Eukaryota; kingdom Metazoa; phylum Chordata; class Mammalia; order Primates; family Hylobatidae; genus Hylobates; species Hylobates moloch. Next base: position 191,529,895 of record NW_026652276.1, read on the forward strand.
CCCTTTTGGACCATAACTTATCTGCAAGTGATCCCTACCTTCACGTCCTTGTTTAAAGGGGAAACCAATGGTTCAGGCCCCAACTTAATTCAAATGAACAAAATGAGCACAGTAGTGGCTACATCCTTTGTCAGGCTCAAAAAAAAAAAAAAAAAAAAAAAAACAGGCTCAGTTCTCCCATAGTTTTTCTCTCCCCTAATGCAACCGTATTTCATCAAAGGCAGAACCCACTCCTCCTGGGCCTCTTACTACAAGATTGTCGCATCAGAAAACCAATTTTCTTCTCACTGGTTTAGTTATTTCTAAGTCTCCTTAATGAGATTTTGAAAACATTATTATTGGGTTAATAAATGTTTCTTGCTTAAAGGAACAAAGTTTAATAATATAGGAACCAAAACATTTGTGTGGTTAGGTCAGCAATGACCAATACAAAGTAATTTACTTTCTTATCATAGTACTTAAAGCTTTAAAATAAGTTTTAAATAAAACTTACAGTTTTAAAATAAATTTGGTACCTCATCAAAATAAGAAAATCACAAATGAACCTTTAAGAAATTCCCTAAGTATAGTGTGACCATGAAATCTATTACCCAAATTAGGACACTTAAGAGTGAAGGGGGTTATTAATAATTAAACTGGGACAGTAGGTGTAAACCAAGGTGGCTCTAGGATATATAGTCATCCTACTTATGTGTCATCCCATTGTTTTGACAATCGAACATTTATTGACTATTGTTATACTCTGAGGGCCTTACACATACATAACCTCTCTTACTACTAAAATTAAACCTGCAGTATAGATATTACTAATTGCATTTTGCAAAAGAAAAAAAAACAAAGCTCAGAATTACTAAGTAACATGATGAAGGCTGTAAGGCTAGTAAATGATAGAAGCAAGATTTGAAATAGCCATGGTTCAAAATTCATGCTGCTCCCACAATAAGGTACTGTTTCTTCTGTGATGTTATATGATAATTTATGTTTCCATCTCTATAGCAAGGGTCAGCAAACATTTTCTCTAAAAGGTCAGAGAGTAAATAGTTTAGGCTTACAGGCTATATGATCTCTGTTGCAACTACTCAACTCTGTATTGCAGCACAAAACAGGCATGGACAATATGTTAGCGAATATAACATTTGTTCCAATGAAACTTGATTTACAAAAACAGGCAGCGAGCTGTATTTGGCCTGAGGGCCATGTTCACCAACCCCTGATCTATACTCTAGACCCTATAATGTCTCTGATGCGACAGGCAGAGGTTCTAGCTCAACTTTTCTATATTATAAATTAGCACGGTGTTTTGAACAAGATTGGGAACTACCTGTCAGCAATAAGCATTTACTGAATGAGTGAATTAAGGAGGAAAGCTTGTTTGGAAATGCTGTATTTTGTTATCTGGGCATCAAGGAAATTCCTTAACCTACATTAATGGAAACATCTATAGTTCTTTAGAAAACAGTATTAAGTAACAGGAGGGTTTCCATAATCACTGACTATATACCACAATGGATTGATAGCAATCTATCCCTACAAAGAACTGTGAGACAGTCTCAAAAGTATTTTTGAAAGGTAGAATATGGAATTGCCTAGTACACTTCCTGGTACTGCACTGACAACATGCCCCAATTCTTTCTGGATTGGGTACCACAAAGGAGGATGTTGCCCTTATAATCACTGCTGAGACCAGAGCTGTGAGTGTCAAAGAGAGAGCAAGGTCACTAACAAGAAGCACAGGACTTCACTTGCAGCTTCTACTGTGATGTCATGCATTCAACATGATGCAACAAGTGGAGGGGATGTCTTGACAGTACAGAGACACTGCTTTCCTGATCCCACCTCTCTGGTCACCATTTTTTGTTCATGTCAGCATTACACATGAACAATAACAACCATAATAAAGGCACAACTTTAAGGGCAATCTAAGAGACTAAGAAAAAATGAGAAGAACAAAATGATTCCTTTAATAAATAGCATAACATTGAGATTTCTTGTGGATACTAGCAAAACAGATGCATGGTTTAAGTAAATCAAACAGAATTAGAAATAAAGGCAGGCAAAACCAAATGTCACATGGAAAAATGAGCAATTGCACTGTTAAAAATTATCAAAAAGATATTTTTTAAAAAGACTTAAGCATATAAATGATGCTACCTACTTTATTTTTAAACATGGATTAACATATCCATATTTGAATTTTTTCACCAACATTTTTGGATACAGGAGACTAGGTTCATACAGAGAACAGTATTAGCCTATTATCCACTTACACATTCCCACGATGCTTATCTACACAGCATACAGAACAGATAAACACAACTCCTAATAAACAAAGGCATGCACACAGAATGCTTCCATTCCACATAAGCACTGACTGATATGCACTCAAAGACAACCTGATAAGAGCAAAGCTTTGCTTGTTTAGGTGAATGAGGCATGTGAGCATCATGTGCCAAAGAATTATGCTGAAGGCAAACAAGAAGAGCCTCGAAACTCCTAAGTTCTAAGCTTTGGTGAGCCGAAAAGGATAGAAGAAAAAAAATACAGACAGAAAGCAATGGAGTAGTGGAGAAGGGAGGCTCTGGAAAAAATGGATAGATAGTACAGGGAGGAAGGAGCAGCAGCTAAGGTAAAAGGCACAGAGTCAGGGGTGGCACAATGGGTGAGCTTTCTTTGTGGGAAATGAGCTACTGAGATATCCCCCTCTGGTGTCACCATCCTGCAAGACCCTAGCAGTAGTGATGGTTCTGGAAGCATGCCACTGTGCAGAAAGACCCAGCATCATCTTCTCCGTCCTCCCTGAACTCACAAGAGCAATGGCCCTTGCACCTAGGAATATTTCCTGTAGACAAGAACTCCTTCCTTCCTGAAGATATAATACAGGCCCACAGTACCTTACTAGCAATTCTAAAATCAAAAGAATTCCAAAAATATGAAGTTTTCTGTAACCCTCTGGTAGCAAAATCTGACCTGACCTGAGCTGCTATAAAATTATAGTCTATTTATCCCACAGAGTATGCCAATTCATACTTCTGGCTGCAGAATTAATGTGCTTGATTCTAGAAGCTGCCCCAGTCTCTGCTGGGGGTATTATGTTACATATGGCATAGACATAGTTTAAATATGCTGTTTATAGATACTGATATCACCTTTCTGACAGCTAAAAAGTCTGAATTCTGTAGTATAAGTTTCCTAGTTTCAGATGCGATATTAACATCTTTAAATATAAGCAAAGGTGAATATTTACCAAAGAGAATAAATGTAATCAGAGACATAGGCTCAATCCTAGGTGGGATGGGCACCCTACTAGATGCTGGAAATATATAGCAGGTAATGAACATGATCCCTGTCCCTTAGGACCTCATGATCTGGTGGGAAAGACAGATGTTTAAACAAAGTTTTGAACTACAACCTGGCATGCTAGACATACAAAGGAGCCAAGTACCCTGAGACTAGAGGTTGTGGCCAAGCCTTGGAAAGGCTCCACTGAGCAGATTCATCTAAGTTAGCTCTAAAGGATGCTGCTGACTTCACTCTGCTAAGGGCAGATCTTCACCCATGATATCCCTTGCCAGATTTTTATCTAGAACATTCTCCTAATCTTTCATTAATTTCAAAGGTGAGATAATGTGATAGGTTTATACAATGCAATATTTTGCAATTTAAAAGCAAAGCCCTATGGTTTGGAAGAGATTCTAAATGAGACTCTCTCTTTCAAAGGCCTCATTCTAGGACAAGTGTTTTCCTTCATTACCAACAATTTTAACTTTAATCATTTCAAAGCAATTTTCCTGTTCAAGACTTAGCTTTAATCAGAATGCATTTTCAGGTCACTTCATAGCCTCTTCATGCTTCTCTCTAGATAACTACAGAATCATGCATAATCATTCTAGTCCCCCCAAGACACCCTCAGTGAGTAGTCAGTTCAACATTTTATGCAAAAATAGATACAAAGCAGGCCTCTGAGGGTATCTCCAGCTAATTTTCATAAATTAATTTCCCAGGATTGATGTTTATGCACCAGTCTCTTTACCACATAATCAAGTCACTGGAGTTGAAGTGGTCTAACTCCTTATTTTGCAGCTTGATTAAGCAGGTGATGAAATACTTGAATATAATTTGGTTAGTTAACAGCTCACGCTATTCACAATAATCCAAGGTGAATGGATGACATTACCGACCGATGTCTCATTGTTTGCTTGTTTTCTTTCTAGTAGCTGATGTCCCACATGTTATTTTTATGTTGGAGATAAAACAGTTCATATAAATACATGAGTGGAGAGGTGTGAAAGGCTTTAATATTGATGATGTTGTTTTAAACCACATTTAGACCAACTGGGCAGGCAGCCACCGAGACAGACTAGATTGCCATTGGTTAAGAGAGGATTTGGGATGACAAGGTATCTGGTACCCACTACCAATCCCACTGCTGTGGTTTGAATGCAGCTATTCCTCTGCTGGGGTTACCTCTGTTCATCTGGGTGGCTATCTGGCTTCCAGCCTCTATCTAAACATCTCCCTCTACTTCCGTTCCCTCTTTTGTCTCTACTTTCAAAATAAAAGGGGAGAGGCTTAGAAAATAAACAACCAGAAATGAAAGAAGATAAATAAAAGTAACAACCACAAAGACCAATACAGCTAGTTGCTGTGACTAGCACCACATCTGGTGCCACGTGAAGAAGACAACAGGCTAACTTACACAGCTCTTATATGAGAGGACACTTCACATTTTTAAAGAGAGACTAACGTTTTCTCTGATTTAATTTTTGCAATACATTTCTAACATAGGGTCTAGTACAGGACACTCTAAGTATCATAACGAACAATATTCACACGTTAGGTTTCCCCAAAAAAGGCAGAAACAGAGTTCAAGTTGCTGGCAATTTGGTGAATATTATTTTGCATGAGACTAAGGTGACTTGGTCTTATATGTAATCTTCTAGACAGCTAATTTATTCCAATGATAAGAACTTAGATTACACAGAGGTTTGGATAGGTAGGAAGCCCTTAAAATTATCTTTGTTAATTATCATTTTTCTCAACTGTGTTTTTCATATATAAGATCTGTTCTAAGTTGTTTGTGGCCAGAGAAAATTCCTGATTCCAAACTATTGCTACATGTCTGCAAGTGAATGATGAGCCAGATGAGTGATCCACTCCACTCTGCCTGTCTCCTCACCTTAGAATGACACTTCGAGTGGTCAGAGCTATAACTGCAGTTCTTAATTTACACCAGAAAATCCAGAAAATTGTGTTGTTGAAGACGAAATAAAGCATAATAAAAGGTCATGGAAAAAGTGGTCTAAACCTGAGAAAAACTGACTTCTCAAGAAGAAACAGATCTAGCACGTGCTTGAAGTTTTAAATGTGCACATGGTGAAGCAAGATTTACCTCACTGAGATCATTACAGGTGTGGGCATGGCACAACTGGCAACACCAGTCTTAATGATGGCTGCACGTCTGTCCAAGTGTCCATGAAAATAAATGTCTTCTTCTATTGCCTACTCCTCCAGCAAAATGATCCAGATATTCCTTTTCTCCACTCCCAGCAGCTAGGTGGAAGCACCTGACCGGGGCCCAGCAAATCAGATGCCCACACCTAGGACCATGAACATGAAGGGGGCGATTACTGGCAGAGACATGAGTGCCAGAAAGTGTTCGGAAACACCAATCGCCATCCTCCCTGCCTTGCTCCTGTGGAGTGGCATAGGGGTGTGCTGTGTTGCTAGCTGTGAAATTCCCAAGCCTAGTTTTCATTGCAATTTCTCTGTGAGCTAGCCAATATTCTTCTAATGGCATCTGCTAAAATTAGTAAGGATTAAAAAAAAGACAAAACAAAGTGAGAATGGGTTTGGCTTGTTTGAAACTGAGATGCCGGATTGGTAGGCTGATGTGGAAATACTGGTGAAAGAATAATGTTTATAAGGAGATCAGAAATTAACTCTAATTCCCAATTCCACAGGTGGGAAAACTGAGGCCCAGAAACGCTACCCAGAGTCACTCAGTTAGCTCGAGATGGAACTTCAAAACCTATTACCGGCTCTTAATTTGAAGCCCTTTTCACTATACCGATCAGTAAAATGAGGTATACGACCCTAGAAATTGTAATTTTGTTAAGGGCCCTGCATCCATGCTTTCTACACCTGCTATTATTCTAGGGAAAAGTGAGGTCTTTCATTTTCTGCAGAAAAAAACAAATAAACATTGCACATGAAGGTTTGTACACAGCCATGCCACTCTGTTTTGGAATTGTTCTGAGCTGTAGCAGCAGGGCATGTTACAAGCCACTGGGCTGTAAGGAACACTTGCTGAGGGCAACAAGAAAACTAGTGATTATTACAGTAACTTGGTTATATCAATGTGCATAAAAGGCCCTGAAAAATAAAGAAATGTGGTTAGACTCTTTTTACTCAACACAACAGATATGCAAAGGCCTACTACCTGCAAAGCACACTGCAAGGTGTTCTATTTCATAAATGTACCAAGCTGTGTGAGACACAGAATCAGGCCTTAAAAGGCTTATGATTCACAGAGGAGGATGGTTGTCATAAGCTTGACCCATGCAATGTGTTTGGCAGAAGTGGAGAAGAGGTTGTAGGAACTGAGAGTAATCTAGTGAGTAATTCAAGCCATTGAAGGATCAGGAAGAGAGACAGGTTCTCATTGGGGACATGACCTCTGACCGCAATCTGCAGGAAAAAAAAAATGGCAAGGGAGTGGTCAGCAAGAGAATAGTCAGGAGTTTTTTGTGATGTTGCTGACAAAAGATATGATCATGCATAGGAAAAGAAGAAAGAAAAATGCGTTGAGATTGAAATTCAACTTTCCTAGTTTGGCATCCAGGCCCTTCATAAATGTTCCTGTGTTCTGTTTCATTTCTCAGCACTCATCGGCTTGTAGCCTGAATCACTCTTATGCCTCCTTGAAAACTCTCAGATCTCGGCTGAGCGCGGTGGCTCACGCCTGTAATCCTAGCACTTTGGGAGGCCGAGGCGGGCGGATCATGAGGTCAGGAGATGGAGACCATCCTAGCTAACATGGTGAAACCCCGTCTCTACTAAAAATACAAAAAATTAGCCGGGCGTGGTGGCGGACGCCTGTAGTCCCAGCTACTTGGGAGGCTGAGGCAGGAGAATGGCGTGAACCCGGGAGGCGGAGCTTGCAGTGAGCCGAGATTGCGCCACTGCACTCCAGCCTGGGCGACAGAGCGAGACTCCACCTCAAAAAAAAAAAAAAAAGAAAGAAGAAAACTCTCAGATCTCTCACAGCACACTCTGGTCTCTCAGAGCTCTGGACATTTGTACATACTGTTGTTTCTGCCTCCCGGAAGGCTTTGTCTTGTTCTTTACCCACATAACCCCTCTTCACCTTTCCACACAGTGCCTACATGCCACCTCCTTCTGGAAAGCTTCCATGACCTCTTCCCAGTTTCAGCAGCTTGTGAATAATTCTAATAATTATCATACTGGGTAGTGATGGTCTATTTAGTTCTTTCTGTCTTACTAGGTGTGAGCTTCTTGAAGCAGGCACTGTCTTGTATTCCAAATACATGATATAAAATAGAAAGAAGCTCAAAAAAGTTTGTCAGTTGATTAGGTGAATAAATGAAACTGGAGAAAATGTGGATGTAGATTAGACACGACTCAGCAACTGATTGGATATGGGAGCTGAGAAAAGAAAAAGGTGATGGGGGGATGATCATTGCTTCTCACCTGCCTGGAAAGATGGTAATGCCATGAACAGTCGTGGGATCACAGTACAAGGAGCAGTTTTGGGAAATGATGAATTCAGTTTTGTATTATTGAATCTTAGAGTCCTACTGAATGCCACAGAAGGTATCTTGCATGCGGTTGAAAATTCTGTGCAAGAGTTCAGGCAAAGGTGTGAAGTAGAACTTAGAGATTCAGGAGTTACCCAGTTGCACCCATGGGAACACAGTGCCCACAGAGGGAAGGAGAAGAAAGCAAGAGCACTAAGGGCAGACACCTGGGGGAACACAGCATTTCGGAGGCAATGCTGGAAAGCTACCGACTATATGCAAGAATCAATAAATTTGCCTGAACTCTTGCACAGAATTTTCAACCGCATGCAAGATATCTTCTGTGGCATTCAATAGGACTCTCAGATTCAATAATACAAAGCTGAATTCATCATTTCCCAAATCTGCTCCTTGTACTGTGATCCTGTGACTGTTCATGGCCATACTATCTTTCCAGGCAGGTGAGAAGCAATGATCATCCCCCCATCGCCTTGTTCTTTTCTCAGATCCCATATCCTATCAGTTGCTGAGTCGTGTCTAATCTACATCCACATTTTCTCCAGTTTCATTTATTCATCTAATGAAACAGAACAGAGGAACATTTATGAAGGGCCTGGATGCCAAACTAGGAAAGTTGGATTTCAATCTCAAAGCATTTTTCTTGAATTACTGACTAGAATAACACATCCACCCTCAAACCAGAGCTCATGAGACTTATGCACAAGTAGGGAAGCATTGCTCTGCTTATAAAAAGGGGGGCATTGAGATTAGTGCACAACAAAATACGGCAGTTAAAGATGAGTAGGGGAAATACTTCTAACATCACCTTTAAAACTGCAGCTATTTGGGTTTTTTTTTTTTATTACTGAATCTATACAACATATAAAGTTCTAGATAATACCTCTTAAAATCCCGAAAATTATGTTCAGGTAGTGCAGTTATACATCTGTTTATATGCATATGACTCATATAGATTAAATATATAATGTAAAACCTCTCAGTAGCTTAATTAAAATATCTCCTCTAATGGAAATAAATGTTACTTTATGAACATTTTGCTTTCAGAAGGGTAAATGCAATGCTTTATATAATTTTTAGCTGACTTTTAAATGAATTTCACAAGCTTTTAATACCACTTTGGTCAGAAAGAAACTTTTGTTTAGTGAAACAAAGATGCTATCAAAAGTGGCTAATATGTATCATTTCTGAGAAATAATTGTAAATCTTTTACTTTAAATATTATGATCTATCTGTTCACTTTTTATCAGGTCAACTACTAAGCAATTTAAAGCAAAAGGCAAGAAATTTAAACTATCATACAGACTTTTGCTACTTTTATTTTTTGTAGAGACTCAATCTGTCCTCTTGAGAAATCATCTTGTTAACAAAGCATAGTTTGAATGACTAAAAAGTAATGTTACTGTGATCATGTCAAAGGCATATTGGTCCAATGTCAGTCCTAGTATTGATATTTAGTCCCTGAATATATAGACCTCATTGTTGTTACATTAGGAAAAATTAAGTTAATGGAGTCATTCCAGCTTTGTATGTTTTCTATTGACTGTGTGATTTTTTCTTTTACAGATTTGAGTTCCTACAAATAATATTTATCTCGCTTTTCTACTTTGATTACAGTAGTTAATTCAGAGAAATCTGTTTAGGGTCATTCAACATTCAATCAATAAACATGCTGGCACAAGGCCATGGCTGGGATGCTTTGTAAGACATTCAAATTTCCATAGACTGAAATTGCTAAGAGTAAATAACATGTAGTCTTTTGATTTTGAATGTGCACAGTTATTGTCTGAAAGTTAATAGTAGATTATTTAAAGTTAAAATTTATAAAACAACAGATGAGCCATGTCAAATATAACATAGTAGCAATAAAATAAAACTGGTAGAGCTACCATAAACCAGAAGAAATTCCTCATGGCTAACTATGGAATGACTACTTGAGAGTAGTTTATTTACAAAAAGTTTTATATTCCAAGCTGTTATTTCCTAAAGTAGACTGAACAGCAATAAGTCTTAATTCTTTTTCGTATGTTGGTTATGTATATGCCAGAGAAAAGGTTGATCATTTTAATGGTAGCCTAAGGCAAGTATAATGACAGAGACAAATTAATTTTTTTAGAGCAATGTTACAAATTACCTTGAGATTACCCACTGGTATGGATTATATATAACTTTACTCCACTGACTCAGATAGTTCAGTTCTGGCTCTAATTTGTAAATTTTCTTAATTTACAATATATCACACAATTCCGTTGTGTGATGAATTTTGATTGATCTTGGTCAGGCAAATAGATGAGGTTGACTGTTAAAACTTTTGATGCTTTATACACCTAGGGATCATGTTAAATTGTCAAGGGTTCAGTCTGAAGAGTGAGGTGTGTTAGCCCCTGTGTAAATGAAATGCTCACTGCCTTGTGGAGAGAAAGAGAGATTTGGGCTGATGATGAAGGTTTCACTTTATTTGGCACTCCTGTCTTCATGCATGTTCTGTGCCCTCTCCCGGTGTTAAGAAACTGTCATCAATCCATTTCCCTACCAAAGTGGAATGGAACAGGATATGCATGCAGCAACAGGAGTAGAACTTGCCCTGCCTATGGATGAAGTCTTTTCACAAACACTTCTGGCCACACTCAACCTACTGTATCCAGTGCTACCTGGCATTTGAAACAACAGTTCCAAATTTTCCTTTTCCTTCAAGTGATTTTTAATTTTTTTCCCAGTTTGCTTTTCTACATCTCCTTAAAGCTATAAATACAACTTCTTCATTATCTTAAATAAATTTTCATTAAGGGTTGGGGGGGAAGGGGATGTCTCAACCCAAACTAATCCATCGGTCAAATAGAGAATATCGCCTCTAATTGTAAAAAAATATCCTGATAGTTCAGCATCAATAGTGCAGCAACCATGCTCCTGGAGCATCATAATGTACAGACAGTCCAAGAAACAGGAGTGGAGTGAGCATCAGTCACAGAGCACAAAGAGCACAAGCTTTGGATTCAGAAAACCAGGTTAGGATCCAGAAAATTAATAGCTGCATCATCTTTGGTAAGCAACTTCACTTCTTTCATTCTTCCTTTTCTCATTGTCCAATCGGAATAACAATATCAACTCTGCAAGACTGCCACAATAATTAAATGGTATAATTTGCAAAGCACTAGCTCAGTGCTCTGCTACATACTAACTGCTACGGCAGCCCCATAGAAAGTCAGGTACAGATTAAGCCTGATGTACTACACAACAATAATAACAAGAAATAAGGTGTTGAAAATAGCTACATTATATCATATCCCATTATTAACAGTTAATGGTGCTGAACTAGGAGTTATGCCCTTAAGAAAAATTGTATTTGGTTAGCTGGTGATACTAGTTTATGATGGTTTATCGTAAGTATAAAATGATTGCAAAATTTTGTCCCAACCAATTTTCTTGTTAGAAAACCCATCCATAATAGCAATAAAATGTGGTTGCTGTTATGTTTCATTTTTTTGAACACAAAGCTGGGCTTTGAAGGAGCTTTTCTATGTACTTAAGATGAGCTCAATAAAAATAAAATCCTTTAGATTAAGGTAACATCCCTATGAGACCTTTGCCTCTGGTAGAGGCATTTGCAGTAATGAACAAAAGAATGGAAGACTTCCATTGTTGCTTTAAATTACATGTGTGACAGATCACAAAGAAATTGCTTTTAGTTAAATGAGCAATATTTTCTTGGTTTTCTCTCAGCTCTTCAATAGCAGTTAAAAGGTCCATTGGAAGTACGAATTTTCCTAGCAAAATAACACTGCATTATAAATGTTGCCAGTTTCTGATCACTGACTCATTCCTTAAGCCCTGCTGGCTTCTGTTTTCACTATGTGACAGAACTGCATTCTTAAAAGTCACCAACACCTTCCATGGCTTGTCTTTAGTCTGCATCTCCCTCTGCAATCTTTAACCCTGCTGATTACTACCTGCTAAAAAGTCTTCTCTGCAAAAGATAAGTAGCTACCTTACTTATCTTCCTAGCACTGTGAGCACATTATACAATTTTACTGATTTATAATTATCCCCGTTTCCTGAATGTACCTATTTCTTGAGGTTTGCCTTCTCTATTTTTTTGCTTTCTTTATATTCTTTCTCGTGGTAAACTCATCCACATCATAGTTTCAATACCTATCACACTGCCAGTAACCCTCAAATCCATATTTCCAGTCCTTTCCTTTCTCCTGATCTCCAGACCTGACTCTCTTCTCAGTGGCCAGCTGGACAATCCCAATAGGGTATCCCCCTCAGTATACAAACAAAATGCAGGTATCACACCAGTTCATATTCAGTTGTCTCAACTGAGTATCATGCCCTGGTGTCTCGATTTTGGAATCTCCCTATTGCCTGCTTCACCTGTAACCTCAGAGCCACAATTAGACTTCTGTCTTTGCTTCACCATCCTCATTTCTAATTTACAGATTTTTTCTTGCTTGAATCCATCTTCTCCTTCCATCCTCACTGCCCTCATGAAGGAACAGGTTCTGATTTCCTCTTCCCTGAATGAACACAGTAACCTCAATACAAAACTCTCCAATTTCAACCTTGTTTTTCCCCAACTGCTATAGACACTGGTAACCAGATTAATTTTCTAAAGTTTGGCTTCAATCAGATCATTCCCATGATTAACACACTTCAATCATTCTTCACTTTCTACTAATATAAAGAAAAGATGCATAGCCTGGCATTCAGGAACCATCACAGTATTATGCCCATCTATCCACTTTTTCATTCTTCTCTCTTGATATTCCTCTACCACGTACCCTGAACAAGATCCATACAAGTTCTTCAGGGTGAATTCAGTGCCCATCAAATCTTGAGAACTTCTTTGCTAAAATACAACAAACTGAAATGGTCACAGCATGGTTACTCTGTATTCATGATATTTTGCCTGTTATTCCTGTTAAGTATTATTCTTCATCACTACCTCCACCTCCTCATTCTACCTATCTCTGTGCATCCAGCAACATTGTCCATAAAGCTTTTTCACAAAGCTTTTAAAAAATGACTCTCTTCTACCCCCACTTCTATCTATGTCTCTCTCATCAGCTTATTTATCGTTATTTATATGTGCTATCTTCCTGAGATGTCTAAAAGGGTCTCAAAGGCAGAATCCATGTCTAAGTCATCTTTTTTGTTTATTAAAGTACTCAACATAACATATTATCCACAGTAGGCACTCAATGAATACTTTATTCATAAACAAATGAAAGGTTATAAATAATGGCATTCCCTTAGACAATACTTAGGAAGTTCAGGAATGAACTTCAAAATGTGCATGGGTGACAAAAAGGACCTATGAATTGATTTTGGCATTAAATATATTTTATAACAAATTACTTTAAAATTTAGATCTTAATGATTAGAAATATACTTTAAAAAGAATAAATTAAAAATGTTACAGTTTTTGATGAAATAGCCAGAGCATGTGTACGTAAATAATTGTACTTATTTCTTTATGTCAATAAGCTATCTGTGGCAGATTACATTTTTCAAAGAGGGCCACAAAAATATATCCCTACTCACACACTTTTCTGTGATGTAATCTTTCCACCCACTCATCTCAAGAAGTGGAGTCTATTTCTTCATCTGCTTATATCTGGCTGGGGATGGGTCGGTGTGACTGCTTTGTCCAATTCTGGGCATAATACTTAACTGGCCTGGCAGCTTTTGCTTTTTGCCTCTTGGAAAAGAGCCATCATATAAGAAGTGTGTCTATGAAATCATCATACTGTGAGAAGCCCAAGCCACACTGAGAGTCCCTGGAGAAGAAATGTCACGTGGAAATAGAGAGACAGAAAGGTGAAAGAACACGGTGGTACCAAACATCTGAGTGAAGAAGCCAAGTTGGAAGTGGATCCTCTATCACGAGCCACTCCAGTTTATGCCATGTGAATTGGACACAAACCGCCCAGCTGAGCCCTTCTGAAATTCCTGATTTGTAAAACTGTAAGCAAAATAAAAGCGTTGTTTTATACCACTAAGTTTGGTGTAGCTTGTTACACAGAAATAGATCATGGAAACACTACTCATCACCAATTTGAACCTGTACAACTATGTTCACACAAAAATAAAAATGGTATGACTACAAAACAGACAGCTAGGAGCAACAAACTGCTATGTTTGTGATTTAAATGTTGTAAACAAAACCAAATACTGGCCAATTTACTAATTCCTTTAATCCTTTCCTCAGCAAAAAATTAATCAATATAAAAATGGATTAAATATATTTAATATTTTCCAAGTCAAGCCTCTGCCACAAAAGCATAAGACTAAGTTATAAAATAGGCTGAAAACTACCAAAGAAACATAGGTTAAAAAAAAACTAGGACAAGTCTGCAAAAATATATTCTGGCAATGTCCATTATTAGTTTACATAAATTATGATGTATCCTAATACTGAAATTCTATGTAGCCATTAAAAATGATGATGTAGCTATACTGACAATAAAGATATATATTGTATATTAAATGTAAGGAGCCAATTACAAAACTGTGAATAGTGAAATCTTATTTGGGACTGCTTTTAAAAGGATATGTATTTGTCCTTTCTCTCTGTCTCTCTGTATGTATGTACGTATGTATATACACATACATATAACATGTGTGTATGTGTATATATATATACACACACACATTTTTTTTCTATCAGAAAGAGGTCTGAAAGGATGTACATAAACATTTCATTATCTTTAGGGGGTGGGATTACAGGTCATCTCTGTTTTCTTCGTAAGACTTTAAGGCAGTGATTCTCAAAGTGTGGTCCTGCAACCAACACAATCAACATCACCTGACAACTTGCTAGAAATGCAAATTTGTGGGTCCCATTCTGGGCCTACTGATCAGAAACCCTGGGTGTGGAACCCCACATTCTGTGGTTCAAATAGGCCTCCAAGGCAACACTGATGTATGCTCAGGCTTGCAAACAATGGCTTCACCATTGTATTTTGCAATTTTTAAAAAGGAAATATGGCATTTTCTCAGTTAAAAAAAGTGAATGTGTTTCCTTTATAAAGATTTTTAATGGCAATTTTTTAAAAAGAGCAAAGAGATGATTACAGTAGTATGCACATGTTATTTTTTCCATCTATTTTCCATTTTTTTATTCTATTCTCCATATGTTTTAGCTTCTATTAGATATTTTTAAACTCTTTATCTCTCTGTACTTATTCCCAGTTTGTAGACTGTCTTTTTACTTCTGTCTAATCTGCCTGTTTAAACTGTCCATTGAGTTTTAATTTCAAACTGCTATATTTTTCATTTCTAAAAGTCAGCTTTTTTCTTTTTCAAATGTACTTTATTTTCATAGTTACTTCTTTTTACTGTAGGGTGTATACCTTCTCCTTAATAACTGTAAAGGCACTTTTTAAATAGTATCTTTGAGATCATCCTCGAACTCCAAGTTTTCTGTATCCTAATTAATCGCTATGCTTGTCTTATCTGCTGCCCCTGTTTTATGATAGATGTTTTCATCATTTGGTTTGCAGTGTTTTATTTTAAACTGTTCTTCAGAGAATTGTTTTACCTGTAGATATCTCAAGAGAGGTTGTGGAAGTATTTCAACATAGCAGATTTGTACTTATTTTTGCCAGGTAACAGGAGTTTCTCTGGTCTAGACCAGTTTGTGCTCTAATTTCTCGATTTAGAACTTCAACCACAATGCATGTAGTGTAAATTCACAGTATATATCTTTTTTCGTGGGAGGCTTTTGTATTATTGTCATTCAAAGTCCTGAGATGAAAAACCTAGTTTTGTTGTACATAGGATAAAGTTTCCTTGTATCTCGGGTAAAGTTTGCTGGTTAGCCTTTCACTGAGGGGTCAGGACTTTCAGAGTCCAGGCCAAGCTTCTATCGTGGCACCCACTCACCCCCCAGCTCAGACAATGCCGCAATTCCTGTCCTATGATGCTGGGACCTGTATCCAGTCTAAGAATCTCCCAAACCGTGACAGCTTCACATTTTGAGTGCATCGTTCTTAGCTTCATGTCTTCTTTTTGTTTCCTCCAGATGAGCTTTCTTTTCCCTCAGGTTCATCTTTGTACTTTGTTCAGCATTATTAAGAGCTTACGGAAGGAGGAAATTTCACTTTAGTTCAGTCTGCCATACTGATGGAACCTCCACATTTCCTTTAATGTTGTTATATTGCTCTTGCAATTAATTTTTTAAAAAACCTTGGTTGTTGGAAGTTCCAGCTAGAGCAATCAGGCAAGAGAAAGAAATAAACGGCATCCGAATTGAAAAAGGGAAAGTCAGACTATCTCTATTTGCTGATGATATGATCGTATACCTAGAAAATCCTGAAGACTCCTCCAAAAGACTCCTAGATTTGATAAATAAATTCGGAAAAGTCTCAGGTTACAAAATCAATATACACAAATTGGTATCACTGTTATATACCAACAATGACCTAGCCAAGAATCAAATGAAGAACTCAATCACTTTTATAATAGCTGTAAAAAACAAACCAATAAACGAATTTTAAAAACCTAGGAATATACTTTACCAAGAAGGTGAAAGATCTCTACAAGGAGAACTATAAAACACTGCTAAAAAAAAATAGGTAACGCAAACAAATGGAAATACATTTCATGCTCATGGATTGGAAGAATCAATATGGTGAAAGTGACCATACTGCCCAAAGCAATCTACAGATTGAATGCAATCCATATCAAAATACCAACATCATTTTTCACAGAATTAGAAAAAACAGTCCCAAAATTAATATGGAACCAAAGAAGAGAACCCAGAAATAAAGCCAAATGCACCCATCAAACTGGTCCTTGACAAAGCACAGAAAAACATAAATTGGGGAAAGGACACCCTATGTCATAAGTGGTGCTAAGAAAACTGGACAGTCACCTGTAGAAGAATGAAACTGGATCCCTATCTCTCACCATACGCAAAAATAAGCTCAAGGTGGACTAAAGACTTAGTCTAAGACCTAAAACAATAAAAATTCTAGAAGAAAACCCAGGAAAAACTCTCTGGACATTGGCCTAGGCAAAGAATTTATGACTAAGACACCTAAAGGAGATAAAACAAAAATAAATAAATGAAACCTAATTAAACTAAACAGCTTCTGCACGGCAAAAGAAATAATCATTAGACTAAACAGACAAACCACAGAATAAGAAAATATTTGCAAACTACACATCTGATAAAGGACTAATATCCATAATCTACAAGAAACTCAAATTAGCAAGAAAAAAATAAAAAATCCTACCCAAAAAGTGGGCAAAGGACATGGATAGACATATCTCAAAAAAAGATATACAAATGGCTAACGAACATGAAAAAAATGCTCATCACTAATCATCGGGGAAATGAAAATTAAAACCCCAATGAGATACCACCTTACCCCAGCCAAAATGGCCATTATTAAAAAGTCAAAAAACAATAAATGTTGGCATGGATGTAGTAAAGGAGAATGCTTATAAACTGATAGTGGGAATGTAAATTAGCACAACCTCTATGGAAAGCAGTATGAAGATTTCTCAACAAAATTAAAAGCAGATTTACCATTCAATCCAGCAGTCCCATTACTGGGTATTTATTCGAAGGGAAAGAAGTCATTATATCAAAAAGACATCTGCATACAAATGTTTACGACAACACAATTCACAATTGCAAAGAAATGGAACCAACCTAAATGCTCATTCAACACTGAGTGGATAAAGAAAATGCAGTGTGTGTACACATACACACTCCCCCGTTCTAACACACACACCATGGAATACTACTCAGCCATAAAAAGGAACAAAATAATATCTTTTGCAGCAACTTGGATGAAGCTGAAGGTCATTATGTGAAGTGAAGTAACTCTGTATCTCAGGAATGGAAAACCAAATACCGTATGTTCTCACTCATAAGTGAGAGCTAAGCTATGGGTATGCAAAGGCATATAGAGTGGTATAATGGATATTGGAGACTCAGGAGGGGGAAAAAGTGGGAGGAGGGCGAGGGATAAAAAAACTACATGTTAGGTACAATATACACTATGCGGGTGACAGGTACACTAAAATCTCAGACTTCACAACTACATAATTCATTCATGTAATCAAAAGCCACTTGTACCCCTAAAGCTATGGAAATAAAAAAAAAAAAAGTCGGTTGGTAAAAATGGGCTCTACTAAATATAATATCTCAGATTCAAATCTACAGATTGTTAACTATAACAGTTGCATTTTATTTCACTGAAAATAATCTTTTACTAAAGAAAATAAGTTTCAAACTTTGCTGATTATTTACAATTTGTTATTTATTTATTTTTGGTATAGATTATAGCTGTGGGGAAAAATAGCTCTTTCTAGGAAGAATTACTACTCAGAGCAGTCTGAACCAGTGTGAAAACTGCTAGAAGCAGGAAATCAAAATATTGTTTATTCTCATGAAAGGCAGGAGATTCTATTAGATACTGTTAGGCCCAATGTGACTGCTAACTAGAACATTAGTAATCACTTTATTAGTTGCAAAAAATCTTCAACGGTTCAGCAATGTGGTACAGAGGAACCAGCCCAGTTTAAGTAGAGGGCTAAGTGCAGTGTTTGTGGAAATGCAGCCCAAGCCATCTGCACATGAATCTCCCAGGGTGCTCCTTTGAATCTTCATTTTAAACAATTCTTCCTGGTGATGCATCTCCATATTCAAGTTTGAGATCAACTGGCTAAGTGCATAAAAGCAACCATTTTGGTAACAAAATACAAATCATATAACAAAGAACTGAAGTTCCGTTTGAGACAAAGAATGAAAATCAAGTACATCTTATATGAGTTACAGGATATATACTAAATTGTCTACTTCTTAAGAAGGGCAGGGTTTTTGTGTACTCTAATGCTGAGTGATCTCCCAGCTCTAAGACAACACAATATAGGAAAATCACATCTGTCTCAACCACTCTGGTCTGAGACACTGTCATCTTATACCAGGACTATTTCATTAGCCCCCTAAATGGTTTCAAATGTCACAATGGAAAAGCCTTCTACATCCTCCACATTTAAAATAGTGCCATCTAGTCTTCATAGCACTTTTCTCCAGGTGACACATTACACAAAATAGACTTATTCATTTGTTCTCTATCTGTATTTACTCACTAGGCTATGAAACTATGAGAACAGGACTTTGCTTTGTTAACTGCTGTATCCTGCGTGCCTAGAGGACTGTCTTGCACGTGTAAAGGCTCAACAAACACTTCCTGAATAAATAAGTGAAAGTGCTTAAGGAAGGCCTCTCCTCCTTCTGGATTATTAGAGAGAAGAAGCTTTCCCGGAGGGAATAGGAAAAAAATCCATAGACACCAGAAAAGGAGATGTCTTCTGAGTACAGGGCAAACCAAACCAGTGTCATGAGTTTGATGTAGGGAAGAACCTCACACAAAGAGAAAGAAAGAATTTCAAAGCCCCTGGAACTCTTGCACTGAAATCAGTTTTGTTGTTGTTGTTGTTAATACAAGGTCAAGCTAGTCTTTCTGGAGTACTTGTGGTAGCAACAATGCAAGGGAGGCTATAGAGACCCTCGCAAGTAGGAGGCCATGTGTTGGTGATGGATGCTTCCCTTCTTGGGGAACAAAGGGGACCTTCATCTTAATGAGGTTCTATGTTTCCCATTGGAATGAGTATCCCAAATACAAGAGATTGCAGATACTACCATTTCTGATGACTTGGAAGAATGATAAAGTCGTAAAAAATAAAGCGATCTCCCTGTGAAATAGACTTGTGAAACTCTAGGATACATAAGGATTAAGTCTTTTTAATCCTTTTTCCAATTAAAGTTTTTGCCTTTGAAAAAAGAAAAAAAATCACATACAAGTGAATAGTTGTCTAAAAAAGAATAGACTAGAATTTATTGTTCTGGGTGATGACTTATGATCTTAGAACAACTGGATCCTGACAGGGATAGAGCACAATCTTAAGGAGATGAGGAAGAAAGTGTTTGGCATGTGTGCCCACTGGATGAAGATGTGGTAAACCCAAATGAAATCAGATACATAAAAAGAACAATATACATGATACAGAAAAAGAACTCTAAGAGAGTTCAGTAAGTCTCAGGGGAAAATTAAGGAAAAGAAAAAGTAATATTTAGGTCCTTAATTGCCTTTGAGACACAGTCTAAGTTCTGACACAAAGGAGTAAATGTGATTTCTTGGCAATTATTAAGGCTTTCTGAGAAGGTACTCAGGTCTGAAGATGCAATTGACTGAGGCATAGTGAAACAGAGAGGGCGAGAGAAAGAGGAGGAGAGAGAGACAGAGATAGAGCAAATTTGGTGGTTCCTCAAAAAGTTAAACATAGAATTTATATATGATCGAGCAATTTCACTCCTAGGTATATATCGATAATTGAAAACAGACTCAAACAAATACTTGAACCTGCATGTTCATAGTAGCACTGTTTACAATAGTTAAAAGTGAGTGGATGGGTGGATAACTGAAATGTGATTATCTATCTATCTGTATCTATATCGATATATGCAAAAGATTCTTCATCTATAAAATGAAATGAAATACTGATAAATGAACATGGATAAACCTTGAAAGCATTGTGTTAAGTGAAAGAAGCTGGACACAAAAGGTCATATATTGTATGATTCCACTGACATGAAATATCCATAATAGGTAAATCCACAGAGAGAGAATGTACATTCGTCATTGCCAGGGGCTGTGAGGATAGGGAAATAGGGAGTAATTTGTTAACAGATAAGAGGTTCCCTTTGGGGTAATGAAAACATTTTGGAAGTAGATATAGCGGTTGTACCGCATCATAAAAATGTTTGATGACACAGAATTGTTCACTTTTTGTTTGTTTATTGAGACGGGGTCTTGCTCTGTTGCCCAGGCTGTAGTACAGTGGCACAATTGTGGCTCACTACAGTCTCAACCTTCTGGGTTCAAGCTGTCCCCCCACCTTAGCCTCCCAAGTGGCTGGGATCATAAGTGAATGCCACCACCCCCAGGTAATTTTTAAATTTCTTGTAGAGACAGGGTCTTGCCATGTTTCCCAGGCTAGTCTCAGACTCCTAGGCTCAAGCAATCCTCCCACCTCAGCCTCCCAAAGTGCTGGGATTACAGGCATGTAATCCACTGTGCCCAGCCAGAAATGTTCACTTAAAGTGGATAATTTTATATTATTTGAATTTCTCCTCAATAATGAGAATAACAAAGATAGTCTCAAAGGTTAAAAAATTTATTGAATTTTTAAAAAGATAGAAGCAGGAGGGCAGGGAAGGGGACAGTAGAGGAGGGAGCGGCAGTCCCTGAAAGAAAAGGATATGCTTCTAGAACAGCCCAAACCTCAGGGCAGCAGCATAACGTAGGGTGCTTCCGGAGACTAATAGTGTAGAGAGACACCAAAGCATCAGAATTCTGAAAGGAAGACTCAGACAGCCTAGTCCGACAGACCATTAAGAATGATAGTCTCCAATTAAGGAGGCAGAGCACAGAGACAAAAGATGAATGACAGATTCCACAGAGGACATATGCTGTGGGAACTGCACAGGTTAATAAACTGAAGTCTTTGTCTCCAAAAGCTAACACTCTAATATAGCTGTGACTTTCAGAGGAAGGCCTTTTGCCATGATAGAGGTAAATGTACATGTCAGGATCATTCAGAAGAAAGAGAAACCACTTTTCAAAAGTGGAAACAGTAAAAGCTCCATAAACATTTGCACCATCTCTTACTGAGTGATTGCAGAGGGAGGTGAATGAATAGCGGGAAAAGCACATGAAGACACAGGGCATGTCACATGCATGAAGGGGTTCCATAAGCAGTAAGGCTGGCAAGGAGGACTCTGTCCAGAGTCGTACCTGAATGCCAGGCTAACAAATCTGGACTGTATTTATCAGCTAATAGGGAACCATGGAGGTTTCTAAGTAGTGAGTGACATGAGCTTTGCTTTGGGAAAATTATTCTGGCAGGTATGTGTAAGAAGATAAATGGACTACCAGCAGGGAGAGCACTTAGAAGTAGACTCTAGTATTCCAGGCAAGAGGGAATAAGTATCTGCATTGAGACATTCCTTTTTCTTTTTCTTTCTTTCTTTTTTTTTTTTGAGACAGAGTCTCGCTCTGTTGCTCAGGCTGGAATGTAATGGTACGATCTCGGCTCACTGCAATCTCTGCCTCCCAAGTTCAAGCGATTCTCCTGCCTCGGCCTCCTGAGTAGCTGGGATTACAGGCACCTGCCACCATGCCCGGCTAATTTCTGTATTTTTAGTAGAGATGGGTTTCACCATGTTGGCCAGGCTGGTCTCAAACTCCTGACCTCAGGTGATCTGCAAACCTCAGCCTCCCAAAGTGCTAGGATTATAGGCATGAGCCACTGCACCCAGCCTTGCATTGAGACATTTCTGTGGTATGAGAATAAAGGGACAGATAAAACGGGTATCGGAAAGCTGATTGGAAGTAGAAGACAAAGAAAATAAGAATTTGATTGGGGGGACAGATGGGTAATTGTGTCATTAGTTAAAAAAAGTAGCACAGACGAGTTCCATTTGATATGCGTTTCAAATGGGGAGGAAGGTCCAGGTGGAGGGCTCAATAAACAGCAATAAAGCCTGAGGATAGAGATGAGAAGTGTAGGAGACATCCTTAAAGGTATCAGGGTCGAAATTCGATTCAAGTTTGTTATGCAGATGGTCTGTGAGCACCTGGGGAAATGAAGAGAAATCAACCAGAAGCAAACCTGAGTTTGCTGCCAACTAGTTATGCCAAATTAACCTCAATTCCTTTGTAAGGAGGTACCTAGACTCACAATCAGGGAAGTGTTTTGACATGGCATATCTTGATTTCAGCTAAACATCTGACAGTATCTCATGATATCCTTATGACTAAAATGGAAGCATGCTGGGTACAAAAACAGATATAGATGGATTCAGAGTTAATTGAGTAATCATAGCTGAAGCACATTGATTACCACAGCAGTGCTGACCTGAACACAAACACAGGAGAACCTAAAAAATATTAACTTTATATTCAAATGTTTATACCCTTAAAAAGAATGGCTTCTTTACCTCACTGAGTAGTTGAAGGAATCTCCAATAGAATCACAACAAATTATTTTGTTGGTTTAAAGTGTTATTCATGGTTTGGAATTTTAACTAACAGTGACCACAGAAAGAATTCTTGGCTTGTCATGGTGGCACACGCCTGTTATCCCAGCACTTTGGGAGGCTGAGGTGGGAGGATTACTTGAGCCAGGAGTTTGAGACCAGCCTGCACAACATAGTGAGATCCTGTCTCTACAAAAAATTACCTGGCTGTGGTGGTGCGTGCTGCAGTCCCAGTTATTTGGGAGGCTGATTTGGGAGGATCACTTGAGCCCAGAAGTTCAAGGCAGCAGTGAGCTGTGATCATGCCACTGCACCCCAGCCTTGGCAACAGAGTGAGACCCTGTCTCTAATAAATAAAAATAAAAAAAGAATCCTTAAGACATTATCTCAAAAGAATAAGCTAGAATTACTTGTGCACATTATTTGGAAGGAAATGGCTAAAGATGGCATGTTGTCTTTGTGTAATGAATACATGTAAGATTCCCTATTTAATAATTTGGGAGACTTAAATATTTTATTGCTAAAATACTACGGTTAAATATACATGTCACTAAATGCTAATATCTGTCAAAACAGTCATTATAAAAAATTGTCTTTTGACATTTTAAGATATCATCAATTTCCATTTGAAGAATTTATCATTACAATTTTGTGGGGAGGCAGCAGGGCCTGGGAATTAAATACAGTAGAAGATGCCACAGACTGAGTTTCTACCCAAACTCTCCACCATAGTCACTGACTATGTACTAGCAGAAAGAGTCAATATGGAATTGTAAAATACACTGAAATTACAGTGTCTGAAAAGTGCCTAAGATAATGTGTTCTCTGAAAAGATAAATCAATCATGTATAATTGTTACCTACTGGAATAGGCTTAGTTACTATTCAGATCTTAATGATATCTCAATATACAATGTAATTTAGTATAATCCCTTACTAATAATACTTAAGTAGTTGCCCCTGAATATATGAGCCTTATTATTTCATTGTAATTCAACCAGTAGCATCCAGAACTGTAAAAGGACAGATGGATGGATGAATGGAGCGATGAGGGAATACCCTCCCCTCTACCCACCACTGCCTTCCTCTTTCATCCTTTCTAGAATTCAGAAGTGATGGCTGGAGCTCAGCAGCAGCCAAAGAAACTGGCATATAAACTTTAGAAGCCTTTAGGACTAAAAGTTCATGCTCCAAGGATGGCAGGGCTGGAAGACAGGAGGAGGCCTCTGGGCCTATCAAGAGTGGGAGAAAGTTAAATGGATTTCGTTACACGCGGTTACATTTAGCCCAACCAATACACACTATGTGTCCAGTATTCACCTTCTCATCTTTCCACCACATCATTTGAGTCATCATTTGCAGGTCTTTCAAAACTTTTCATAAATATCAAAGTACAGAAAGACATCAACACATGCCTTGATAGTCTATGGCCTTGTGTCCATCTGGATGCTTTAAGAAATATTTTGAATTCTTATTTTTTAAGTAAATGCTAATGACATGGTAACTGTTTTTATAGATTTCCAGTGAAGGGTGAGGTGCTTTGACAGCTATAAGCAGAGTGTCAAACAGACTGTGGCAGTGAAAGGTGAGGAGATTTAAAAGCCTTTATTCTTAGTGGCCTTAATGTTATCTGATACTAAGTAGCTAAAACTTGGCAACCACTGAGGAAAAGTGTTATTCTTCCCCATAACTCCTCTACCTCTTCTTTCTTCCCTGCCTCAGATTTCCCAAGCTTCTCTCAGTTGTGTTCAGAGATGGCCCCAGTTTAAGAAATGATGCTGCCCTAGACTATGTGACAACCTCAACTGAATCTCTAAGTACCTATCCTTTCTAATATCTCGTTTAATGGTACCCAGAATATTAAGTCATATTAGGACAAAAAGCCTGTGATGCCTAGGAATTTACTGGGCTTGCTCGGTGTGGTTGAAGGAATTCTGAGATGGTCTCTATGATTTCTACACACTGAATATAGCTCCCCTCTCCTTGAGTACAGGTGGAATCTGTGACTTGATTCTAACCAACAGAAGACAGAAATGGTGAAGGAGGCCGGGAGCAGTGGCTCAAGCCAGCACTTTGGGAGGGCGAGGCGGGTGGATCATCTGAGGTCAGGAGTTCGAGACCAGCCTGGCCAACATGGAGAAACCTCGTCTCTACTAAAAATACAAAAATTAGCTGGGCGTGGTGGTGCACACCTGTAATCCCAGCTGAGGAGGCTGAGGCAGGAGAATCACTTGAACCCAGGAGGTGAAGGTTGCAGTGAGCTGAGATCGCACCACTGCACTTCAGTCTGGGTGACTGAGACTCTACCTCAAAATAAAAAAAAAAAAAAGGTGAAAGAATATCCCTCCCATGTTATATTGTTACATTATGTGAGTCTGTCTTAGCAGACTGAGTGCGAGGGCCTTGAAGAAGAAAAAAACCATGTTATAAGCAGCCTACAGAAAGCATCACATGGTAAAGACCTAAAGGCAGTCTCTAAGTCCCCAGACTGTAAAAAGCCAGGGTCCTCTCTTAAACAGTCCATAGCCCCAAAGAAATGAATTCTGCCAATAACCTAAATCAGCTTGGAAATGGATTCTTCCCTGGTCAAGCCTCCAGATAACAACACAGCCCAGTTGATACTTTGATTATAGCCTTGTGAGACATTGAGCAGAGGACCCAACTAAGTCAGCCATGATTCCTGACCCACAGAATTGTGAGATTGTAAATATGGCTTGTTTCAAGCCACTACATTTGTGGTAATTTGTGAGGCATCACAGAAAAACTAACACACCCCGTAAGCCTCCCTTGCTTTCAGCTGATCTGGGACCCATTGCCCCAATGTTGGTTTTTTCACTTAATTGAAGCCATTCTGAATCTCGGGAGCTCTAATCCACAGCACTGAAGCTTCAGCTTTGGTCATTTTTCTTTCAAAGCACCACTACTTGCCACCATCCCAAACTCGCATACACTGCCTTGTAGATTTTACCTTGCTTTGGTGAATCTCATTTTTCCAAATATTCCGGCCATAACTACTGCAATCCCCATAGTCCTCACAAAGATTGGCACAAATACTGTTTGACCAGTAGTTAGATATTACCCATAGCCAGGTCTCCTGGTCAATAACCACCTGCCAGACTGGATTCCCCAAAATATTTTCCCAACACTCTGGCATCTCCAGTGCTTTACATCACTACCTCTCACCTTATCAGAAACTCTCCAGTGTTCATGGGTTTACCTGAACTCTAACTTGAGGTTAGCATCTGTTGGATATTGGACTTTCTTACCTGGTTGTTTCCTTCAATTTTGCCTCTCTTATACATTTCAAAACCAAAACAGAACTCCACCCATTAATTCTAAGAAATAAAAGCAAATTCAGTATTAAATGCTTATTAATATGGCCATGATACTAGTATTCCTATGTACTGATATAGTATGTATATTTTAATTTTGTATGTGTTCAGTTTTGGGGAAACTGGAATGCACTGTAACATCAAATGAATAGTTTCAGTATATTTATATCCATTTTACAGATTTTGCAACAGCTTTTTCAAAAACAGATGTAAGTTATTTTTAACAGACATAAATTATTATGAAGGGTTACAGTTAAGGAATCTGTTTTGTTTTATGACATGTTGTACACATATTTTGCAATTATCACACTTCTGTTACACATGAGGTGATCTTGACTAGGCCATTTTGAAATGACCATTTATTACAAAGTTCATATAGAAAAATTATTATTCACCCTAATCTATCGTACTGTAGTTTTTAGAAATGAACTGCAGTGAAAATGGAATATTTACTATATCATATATAATGCAATATATATTATAGCATTTACTGCCCCTAATAGCAAGTTACTGTCACTTTTAGCTAGCATCTACCAACTATTTGGTGCTTACTGAGTGTCAGGCATTATTTTAAATGCTTTACATATATTATCTCATTAAATCTTGGGAAACATGACAAAAGAATTTTTTTTTTAATTTTTGTTTTTTTAGATAGAGCTTCTTGTTACCCAGGCTGGAGTGCAATGACCCAATCTCAGCTCACTACAACCTCTGCCTCCCAGGTTCAAGTGATTCTCCCGCCTCAGCCTCCCGAGTAGCTGGGATTACAGGTGTGCACCACCACGCCCAGCTAATTTTTTGTATTTTATTGGTAGAGACAGGGTTTTGCCATGTTGGCCAGGCTGGTCTCAAACTCCTGACCTCAGCTGATCTGCCCACCTTGGCCTCCCAAAATGCTGGGATTACAGGCGTGAGCCACCGCAGTCAGCCGACAGAAGAATTATTAATCTCATTTTAAAGATGAGAAACTAGATTAAAGACACTAGATAAATTTTTAAAGATCACAAAATTGTAAACCAGGATTTAAACTCAGGCTGTTCTGACACCAGATTGCCTATCCTATTATGGTATATTAGCTCTAATTTGATTTCTATATGTGTATAGTCAAATAAATTGTATTGCTGAATGGTTTCCTTTTTTTTTTTCTTGAGACAAGTGTCTCACTCTGTCATCTAGGCTGGAGTGCAGTGACATGCTCACTGCAGCCTTGACCTCTCAGGCTCAAGCAATCCTTCTACCTCAGCCTCCCTAGCCGGTAGGACTACAGGTGCATTCCACCACGCCCAGCTAATTTTTTTTTTTTTTTTTTTTTGCATGTTTTGTAGAGACGGGTTTTCACCATGTTGCCCAGGCTGATCTTGAACTCCTGGACTTAAGTGATCCACCTGCTTAGGCCTCCCAAAGTGCTGGGATTGTAAGTGTGGGCCACTACACTTGGCCCCTGAATAGTTTCTAAAATCTTATTAAAAGGTCATACTTGTGACAAATTTGGAATACAAATTTGGATTTTATTTTGGCTCATATATTATTTGGCTTTAATATATACACATATACATGTTCACAGAAATTTTTGAATAAGTGGTTACTTATGAACAAAGAGAAAAACTAAATATAAAATAGACAATACTTTCAGGGCAATGGCTAACATTAACCATGAATATTAATATTAAGATCTTAGTGCCTGGAATTACACTGAATTTGTAAACCAAATCATGGATAATTGACATCTTAACAATATGGAGCTTTGCTATCCAAGAACACAGTATATTTTCCAATTTATTTAGGTCTTTAATTTCTTTCAACAATGTTTTGTAGTTCTCAGAATGTATTGCATATATTTTGTCAAATTCATCCCTTAGTTTTTCAAGGTTTTAATGCTATTATAAATAATATGATTTAACATTTTCAATTTTCAATTATTTATTGCTAGTATATATAAACAAATTAATTTTTTTTTACATATTGACCTGTCCTCTTAAACTTTACTAAACTTACATATTAGTTCTAGTAGTTTTTTAAATAAATTCCTTAATATTTTCTACATGTACAATCATGTCTTTAAAACTTTTACTTTTCACTTCCTAATCTGTATTCTCTCTCATTTTTTTCTTGTACTGTACTGTCTAAAACCTTCAGTACAACACTGAATTAAAGTAATGAGATCAGATAGCTTTACCTTGTTTTCTGTTTCAGAAAGAACTCATTTATGATGCTTTATAACCATGAAGTCCTTTATAATTTATGAAAGCATCATGATTAACCATAGTGTTGCTGTAGGTTTTTATAGGTACCTTTTTCAGAATGCAGAAGTTTCCTTACATGCCCAATTTTCTCAGAATTTTTATTATGAATAGATACTGAGTTTTTTCAAATGCTTTTTCCGCATCAGTTGAAATTATCTTATGGTTTTGCTTTCTCATTATGTTAATATAAGTTACACTGACTTTTGAAAGTTAAACACCCTTGCATTCCAGAGATAATCCCCATTTGGTAACAACATATTATCCTTTTTTTTATGTATTGTTGGAGTCAATCTGCTAATATTTTCATAAGGATTTTTGTGTCTACCTTCACTGGAGTATTGGTATGTAGCGTTTTTTTCCTGTATTGTTTTTGTTTAGTTCGGATGTCAAGCCAATTCTTGGCTTATCAAATGAGTTAGGGAGTTCTCCACAATTTCTACTTTATTTCCCTACATACTCATCTCTCAGAGATAATTCCTTTTACTCAGTTTTTCAAAACCTCAGTTTGTAGCTCATTCATATTTTAAAATAGATGAATACACAAAATCAGTTTGCCTTGTAGAAATAATGTTGTAGAAGTATGAGCTATGAAAAGCAAAGGGGAACAAAGAAATTCACAATATCATTAGAAACAGAATACAGTGTTCAGAAAACAAAACATTGATGTTTGCAAATAGGTCTCTGTGTGATGAAGAATATTGCTTATATAATGACTAGGTTTCAAAATAAAATGTGGAATATATTCAAAATCTTATGGAATTGTAATTATACAGAAAATAATAGTTTTCTAATTGCTCTTAAGAGAAGAATTTTTGTTGGTTTTTTTTTTTTTTTTTTTTTGAGATGGAGTCTTGCTCTGTCATCCAGGCTGGAGTGCAGTGGTGCGATCTCGGCTCACTGCAAGCTCCACCTCCTGGGTTCATGCCATTCTCCTACCTCAGCCTCCCGAGTAGCTGGGACTACAGGTGCCTGTCACCACACCCGGCTAATTTTTTTTGTATTTTTAGTAGAGATGGAGTTTCACTGTGTTAGCCAGGATGGTCTTGATCTCCTGACCTCATGATTCACCCGCCTCAGCCTCCCAAAGTGCCGGCAAGAGGGGATTTTTAAGGCTTTACGAGTTACTTACCAAATTCCTAATATTCTCAATTGATTTTTTTTATTTCTAAGGAAAACTGTCAACATAACTATATTTGTTAACCATGCACACTGGGAAAAATCGCCAATTTAATGTGTGAATAACAGCCTCCAGACTGCTGAACAAGAAAAATTGAGCCTAAGTTACTTTAGGTTGAATAATTTCCCTTAGGAATATCACTCCTTCCTAACATTTCCAAGTTTCTCTTACAATATTTTCACACCTATTAAACAATGCAACTTTCCAATGCATGGTGTAACTATAAGCTATTCTGAGCAATATTTATAATTCTCTTGTCTTAATTGCTGAGACTCTATCATAACCCTTTTGTTATGTGGTGAATTCTGCATCAGGAAGAAGCACTTCTGTGGCAGTGCTGCCTCAAACTGCCCTACCAGAAATCATGTGACAACATGGAACATTAGACTGCATGGTAAGCCATTCATTACACTGTTAACTTTGTCTGACCCAGTTTGTCAAGTGCTTGTGTTCTAAATGTCAATTCTTACTCACTTGATTTTGCTAGACTAATAAGAAATTACCTTTTCCAAAGAAAAGAGAAGAAAGTAAGACTATTAGGAAAAGTAAACTCAGAAGTCTCTTGGGGGAAAAATTAAGTACTGGTGAGAATCATCTTAATTACCCAGTTGGGAGGTTAGTGAGACTCTTTCTTCATGCTGTTTGTCTAATACGACCCCTCATTTCATACTTAGCTAATTACCCTGATCCCACAGCATATGCCAAATCTAAGAAAACTTTTCAGCAAAGCATTTTCTTAGACCAGATGAAAACACCTCTTTTTGAAAAAACAGTCAATTCATATTATATAATTGAATGATAAAAAGTTAGTCATCATTTTTATATACGATCACCTCATCATTATTATTATTTCCACCAGAAATAATCAGAGAGAATTAAAAGGAGATTAAACTGGAAGCTTACTATCAATGTCATAAGAGATTTAGTGATGGAGGAATTTATAGCTAGTAAGAAGAGAGTTTAAAATGATCAATAAATGTCTTTCATTCACGCTGATCCATTACCAAAGATAAACAAGAGTTGGCTAAAATATCTCCAAAACCTCATCAAACAGTTATATTAGAGGAAAGAGACTGATAGTTTCTAGTATACTAGAATGTTTTAGGTGAACAAACAGTAAACACATGATTATGTCTCAGACCAAAAAACAATGTGCAACTTTAAATTTACTGCATGGCACTTTCCTTATTTACTATGAAACATATCTGCTTGTTGTGAACTGATTTGTCCAACCCCTAAGAGGTAGTCCCCCATGTAATTAATTTTGCCAACATAACAAAAGGTTATATAAAACGTCTTGAAATTAATCCAAAGGATGAAGCAGGTCAAAATATTTCATCTCATAAGTTTTAACTTTTATGTCAGTGCAGTCATTTTTTAAAATAATTTCAACTTTTAGATTCAAGTGGTACATATAAATGCTTCTTACATGGGTGTATTGCATGATGCTGAGGTTTGGGACATGAATGACCTGTCACCCAGATAGTGTGCATAGTACCCAAAAGTTAGTTTTTCAACCCTTCCTCCCCCATCCCTCTCCCCCTTCTGTTAGTCCTCAGTGTCTATTGTTGCCATCTTTATGTCACTTATAAGTAAGAATAGGCGATATTTGGTTTTCTGTTCCTGTGTTAATTTGCTTAGGATAATGGCCTCCAGCTGCATCCACGTTGCTGCAAAGGACATGATTTCATTCTTTTTATGGCTGCATAGTATTCCATGGTGTATATGTACTACATTTTCTTTATCCCAACCATTGATGGGCACCTAGGTTGACTCCTTCTCTTTGCTATTGTGAATAGCACTGTGATGAATATACAAGTGCACATGTCTTTTTGGTAGAATTATTTTCTTCTAGATATCTACCCAGTAATAGGATTACAGGGTCAAATGGTAGTACTGAATTTTAGAGATGGGGTCTTACTCTGTCATTTAAGCTGGAGTGCAGTGGTGCAATCCTGGCTCACTGCAGCTTTGAACCCCTGGGCTCAAGGGATCCTTCTGCCTCAGCCTCCCAAGTAGGTGGGACTACGGGCAGTGCCACCATGCCCAGCTAATTTCCTTATTATGTTGTAGAGATGAGGTCTAGCCATCTTGCCAAGGCTGGTCTTGAACTCCTGGGCCCCAGCAATCCTTCCACCTTGGTTTCCCAAAGTGCTGGAATTACAGGCATGAGCCACTATGTCCAGCAGTAGTTGTAAGTTCTTTGAGAAATATCCAAACTGCTTTCCACAGTAGCTGAACTCATTTACATTACCACCAACAGTGTATAAGCATTGCCTTTACTCTGCAGCCTCACCAGCATCTGTTGTTTGACTTTACGATAATAACCATTTTGACTGGTGTGAGATGATATCTCACTGTGGTTTTGATGTGCATTTCTCTGATGACTGGTGATGCTGAGCATTTTTTCATGCTTGTTGGCTACTTGTATGTCTTCTTTCAAGAAGTGTCCATGTCTTTTGCCCACTTTTTGATGGGGTTGCTTTTGCTTGTTGATTTCTTTAAGTTCCTTATAGATTCTGAATATTAGATCTTTGTCAGATGCATAGGTTGTTAATATTTTCTCTTATTCTATACGTTGCCTGTTTACTCTGTTGATAGTTTCTTTTGCTGTGCAGATGCTCTTCAGTTTAATTAGGTCCCACTTGTCAATTTTTGTTTTTGTTGTAATTTTTTTGAGGACTTGGTCATAAATTCTTTCCTAAGGTTGATACCCAGAATGATGTTTCCTTGGCTTTCTTCTAGGATTTTTACAGTCTGAGGTGTTACATTTAAATTTTTAATACATCTTGAGTTGATTTTGTATATGATGAAAGGTAAGGGTTCAGTTTCTTTCTTTTGCATATGTCTAGCCAGTTATCCCAGCACCATTTATTTAATAGGGAGTCCTTTCCCCATTGCTTATTTTTGTTGGCTTTGTCAAAGATCAGATGGCTGTAGGCGTACAGTTTTATTTCTGGGTTCTCTATTCTGTTCCATTGGTCTACACGTCTGTTTTTGTACTAGTACCATGCTCTTTCGGTTACTGTGGACTTACATTATTAGTTTGAAGTCAGGTAATGTGATGCCTCTGACTTTGTTCTTACAGCTTGGGATTGTTTTGGCTATTTGGGCTCTTTTTCTGTTTCCATATGAATTTTAAAATAGATTTTTCTGATTCTGTGAAAAATGATATTGGTAGTTTGATAGGAATAATACTGAATCTGTAAATTGCTTTGGGCAGTACGGTATTTTCAGTACTTATTGGAAGTATTAGTTCTTCCAATCAATAAGCATAGGGTGTTTTTCCATTTGCTTGTGTCATCTCTCATTTCTTTTAGCAGTGTTTTATAGTTCTCCTTGTAGAGATCTTCTATTGCCTTGGTTGGGTGTAGTTTTAGTTTTTTTTTTTTTAGTTTTTGTTCATTTTTGTTTTGGTGTGTGGCTATTGTAAATGGGATTGTGTTCCTGTTTGGGCTCTCAGCTTGAATATTATTGGTGTACAGAAATGTTACTGATTTTTGGACATTGATTTTGTACTCTGAAACTTTATAGAAGTCATTTATCAATTCCAGGAGCCTTTAGGGTTTTCTAGGTATACAATCATATCATCAGTGAAAAGAGAAGTTTGACTTCTTCTTTTCCTATTTGGATGACTTTTATTTCTTTCTCTTGCCTGATGGCTCTGGCTAAGAATTCCACTACCATGTTGAACAGGAGTAGTGAGAATGGGCATCCTTGTCTTGTTCCATTTCTCAGGGGGAATGCCTCCAGTTTTTACTCATTCAGTATGATGCTGTCTGTGGGTCTGTCATAGATGGCTCATATTATTTTGATGTATGTTCCTTTAATGCCTAGTTTCTTCAGGGTTTTTCTCATGAAGAGATGTTGGATTTTATTGAAGGCTTTTTCCAAATCTATTGAGATGATCACATGGTTCTTTTTAATTCGGTTGATGTGGTGAATCACATTTATTGACTTGTGTATATTGAACCAAACTTGTATCCTAGGAATGAAGCCTACTTGATTGTTGTGAATTAACTTTTTGATACACTGTTGGATTTTGTTTGCTAGTATTTTGTTGAGGATTTTCCACCTTAACAAAACATAGATAAACATAGGTAATGAGTTTCTCAGGGATAATGGCCTGAAGTTTTCTTTTTTCATTGGGTCTTTGCCAGGTTTTGGTATCAGGATGATGCTGGTTTCATAGAATGAGTTAGGGAAGAATCCCTCCTCCTCAACTTTTTTTTTAATAGTTTCAGTACAATTGGTACCAGGTCTTACTTGTATGACTGATAAACTTTGGCTGTGAATCCATCTGGTACAGAGCTTTGTTTGTTTGTTTGTTTGTTTGTTTAGACAGAGTCTTGCTGTGTCACCCAGGCTGGAGTGTAGTGGTGGGATCTCGGCTCACTGTAACCTCCACCTCCCAGGCTCAAGCGATTCTCCTGCCTCAGTCTCCCACATAGCTGGGATTACAGGTGCCTGCCACCAAGCCTGGCTAATTTTTGTATTTTTAGTAGGGACAGGGTTTCGCCATGTTGGTCAGGCTGGTCTTGAACTCGACCTTAAGTGATCTGCCTGCCTCAACCTCCCAAAGTGCTGGGATTACAGGCATGAACCACTGCACCCAGTCTCTGGGGCTTTTTTTAATTAGCCAATTTTTTGTTACTGATTAAATTTTGGAACTTGATATTGGTCTGTTCAGGGTTTCAATTTCTTCCTATTTTCAATTTCGGGAGGTTGTGTGTTTCCAGGAATTTATATATTTCCTACAGATTTTCTAGTTTGTGTGCATATAGGTGTTCATATTTGTCTCTGAGGATGTTTTATGTTTCTGTGGGATGTGTTGTAATGGCACTTTTGTTGTTTCCGATTGTGCTTATTTGGATCTTCTCTCTTTTTTTCTTTGTTAATTTAGCTAACAGTGTATTGCTCTTGTTTATCCTTTTAAAGAACCAACTTTTGGTTTTGTGAATTCTTTGGATTTGGGGGTTTCAACTGCTTTCACTTTCACTCTGATTTGTTATTTCTTTTCCTTTGCTAGCTTTGGGGTTCGTTTGTTCTTATTTTTCTAGTTCCTGTAGGTGTGATGTTATATCATTAATTTGAAATTATTTTTTACTTTTCGAGGTAGGCATTTAGTGCTATAAACTTCTCTCTTAACACTGCTTTTGATACATCCCAGAGATTTTGGTATGTTGTATCTGGTTTTCATTTATTTCAAATAATATTTTGATTTCTGCCTTAATTTCATTTTTTTCCCAAAAATCATTCAGGAGCAAATTGTTTAATTTCCATGTAATTTTATCATTTTGGGAGATCTTCTTGGTACTGATTTCCATTTGTATTCCACTATGGTCTGAGAGTATGTTCATATGATTTCAGGTTTTTTGAATTTATTAAGACTTTTTTGTGGTCTATCTTTGAGCATGTTCAGGGTGTAGATGAGGAGAATGTGTAGTCTGCGATTGATGGGTTGAGTGCTCTGTAGATGTTTGTTAGGTCCAATTGGTAAAGTGTCAAACTTAAGTTTAAAGTTTCTTGGTTAGTTTTCTAACCTAACCTCAATGATCTGTCTAATACTGTCAATGGGATGTTAAAGTCTCCCACTATTACTGAGTAGCTATCTAAGTATTTTCCTAAGTCTAGAAGTAGTTGTTTTATGAATCTGGGTGCTCCAATGTTGGGTGCTTATATATTTAGGATAGTGAAGTCTTCTTGCTGAATTGAACTCTTCATCATTATGTAATGCCCTTCTTTTTCCTTTTTTCCTTTTGTTCATTTAAAGTCTGTTTTATCTGATATAAGAATAGTGACCCTGCTTTTTTTTGTGTTCCATTTGCACGACAGATCTTTTCCCAACCCCCAAAGTAAAGGGTTGGGCAAAGATCTATCCTGCAAATGGAAGGACTATGGATATCCTTAGAGGTGAGATGGGTCTCTTGAGGAGAGGGGATGGATTTTTTTTTTTTTTCTAATTCAACCTTGCAACTCTGTGCCTTTTAAGTGGGGTGCATATTCAAGGTTAATATTGATATGTGAGGTTTTGATCCTATAATGAAGTTTGTTGGTTGGTTGCTTTGTAGTTTCTATTGTATGGTTGCTTTATAGAGCCTGAGGGCTATGTATGTTAAGTGTGTTTTTGTGGTAGCAGGTATCTTTCTTCTGTTTCCAAGTTTAGAACCTGCTGAAGGGTCTCTTGTAAGACTGGTGTAATAGTAACTAATTCCCTTAGCACTTGCTTTTCTGGAAAAGATTTTATTTCTTCTTCACTTATGAAGCTTAGTTTGACAGGATATGAAATTCTTGTTTGGAATTTCTTTTCTTTTAGAATGCTGAAAATAGGCACTTAATCTCTCCTGTCTTGTAAGATTTCTGCTGAGAAGTTTGCTGTTAGCCTGATGAGGTTCTCTTTGCATGTGATCAGATAGTCACTGCTTAATCCCAGTATTTCTGGTAAAGAAAGCAATGATCAACTCTGAAAAAGTGAATGGTTGTCAGAAATATTAAGGATAAAGGATATATAATCTGTCAAAAGTTTTGACTAATTAAATATGGACTTCCTATAGGTGATTGAAAGTGAGAAGGAAAAAAAAAGTCAAAGCAATTCTCAGGTTTCTAATAAAAAATGATTGTGTTAGTCATTGAAACTGGAAACCTAAAAGAAGAAGAAGTAAGCATTTAGAAATGTGGAATTACGTTTCATGATAGATGTCTGGAATGAAGAAATATCTGAATGTTATAAGAATATGAGGAATAAGATAATTAGAGGATTTGGGTAAGTCTATCTAGGAGACAACTTGGAATGAGGAAGAAGGTAGGGGATAGACTATTACTGTCTGGCAACAACTAAGGGTTTATTTGAATAATCAAGAGCATCCGAGTAGATTATAAAGGCTCAGTTTAAAACACAACTCAAAAAACCAGCTCCTGGATTCATTAATTTTTTGAAGGGTTTTTTGTGTCTCTATTTCCTTCCGTTCTGCTCTGATTTTAGTTATTTCTAGCCTTCTGCTAGCTTTTGAATGTGTTTGCTCTTTCTTTTCTAGTTCTTTTAATTGTGATGTTAGGGTGTCAATTTTGGATCTTTCCTGCTTTCTCTTGTGGGCATACAGTGCTATAAATTTCCCTCTACACACTGCTTTGAACGTGTCCCAGAGATTCTGGTATGTTGTGTCTTTGCTCTCGTTGGTTTCAAAGAACATCTTTATTTCTGCCTTCATTTCATTATGTACCCAATAGTCATTCAGGAGCAGGTTGTTCAGTTTCCATGTAGTTGAGCGGTTTTGAGTGAGTTTCTTAATCCTGAGTTCTAGTTTGATTGCACTGTGGTCTGAGAGACAGTTTGTTATAATTTCTGTTCTTTTACATTTGCTGAGGAGAGCTTTACTTCCAACTA
This sequence comes from Hylobates moloch, assembly GCF_009828535.3. Taxonomy (NCBI): domain Eukaryota; kingdom Metazoa; phylum Chordata; class Mammalia; order Primates; family Hylobatidae; genus Hylobates; species Hylobates moloch. Next base: position 191,566,866 of record NW_026652276.1, read on the forward strand.
TGTGGTCAATTTTGGAATAGGTGTGGTGTGGTGCTGAAAAAAATGTATATTCTGTTGA